>NC_135226.1:19357581-19657581 GCF_052324685.1 Brachyhypopomus gauderio
CGCTCTGCCCGGTGTCCTGGTTTGGCACTTCGGATTGTGGCTTGTTTGGCTGGGCTCGTGGGAGGCTTTCTCATCAACTCTCAAGTATGGCGTCCTACACTTATTTATATACCATTCTGATACTTTGTATGATCTCTATACCACACAAGACTGTGAACGATCGCCATTGCCTTGCGATATTACCTTCCAGCGAAACAGACAGTATTGCCCTGTATGATAGAGACTTGGACGCTTGGATAATTGCAAATGTGTTCAAACTCGTGTCAATTGTGTCTTTTAATATGCTGCCTATGTGGTCATCATACGCCTTGAATCAGTTTTACAATATGTCCTGTTTATCATTTCAATATGTTAATTCCCGGAACGCGCACAAAGAAAAATTTTGTAGTTTTTCTTGTGCTCTCTCTCGTTCATTGATTTTGTTGTTACTTCTGGTGTCTGGCAATGTCCATGTAGACCCTGGTCCCCCTATTAATATTGCCACTTCAGTTACCGAGCCAAATCTAAACGGCATAAGCTTCATTGATTTCTGCGAACGCAAAAACTTTGGTTTTTTACACATCAACGCAAGAAGTTTACTCCCTAAAATCGATCATGTGAGAGCATGGGTCGAAAGTTCTAATCCCGAGGTCTTAGTGGTCACTGAAACCTGGTTACGTCCTTCTTTCTCTTATACTGATTTAAATATACCTGGTTACAACTTGTTTCGACAAGATAGATCATCTAAGGGTGGAGGAGTTGCATTATTTGTTAAAGAACACCTTCTGTGCTCTGTTTCACTAGCCAAGTCTATTCCCAAGCAGTTCGATTTACTCGTTCTTAATATTAGGCTTTCCACGAATTTTTCATTGTCAGTGGCTGGGTGCTATCGCCCTCCCTCAGCCCCTGCATGTACACTGTTGGCCTTAAGCAATGCCCTGGTCCCATTTCTAAAGTCTGAACTGGTTTTATTAGGGGATTTAAACTGGGATATGTTAAAAACTCCAGAGAAACTAATTCAACAGCTTGATTCTCTTAATCTTCATCAGCTAATATCCCAACCCACTAGGTTTAATCCTAAAACTCCTGAAAGAGCCTCTTTGATTGATATTATTTTAACTAATTCCCCACATCGTTACCTTTCTGGCGTATTCTGTAATGATATTAGTGACCATTGTTTCATAGCCTGTGTCCGTAAAGGTCACTCTGTTAAACTACCTGCCCTCATTAGTAAAAAACGGATTCTTAAACATTTTAACATTCAAGCTTTTTTACGTGACATAGTTGAGGTCAACTGGAGCAGAGTCAGCCTGATCCCTACGGTAAATGATGCTTGGAATTTATTCTTAGACCTTTTTAACTCAGTTGTTGACAAGCATGCACCTATCAAACGTTTACGATTAAAGAATCGTAATAGCCCTTGGTTTTCCCGAGACTTAGCTGTACTATTACAGCAAAAAAATGCTGCTTGGCGCAAAGCACGCTTGACTGGGTCCCCCCTAGACTGGCTTCTGTTCCGACAGATTCGGAATAAATCTACACAAGCAGTGCGTCAGTCTAAATCTAATTATTACAAGGAGCAATTTAAACGTTGTGGTTCTGATTCTCGTCTGTTCTGGAAAACTGTCAGAGAGTTGGAACATAAACCAGTCGGCACGCCGTCGGCACTAAGATCTGGCGATATTTTAGTCTCTGATAAAAAACGTATGGCGGATATTTTTAATCAACATTTTAGCAATCCTGGTCAGTTTTATGAACCCTTAAATTCTGCTGGGCTGACAAATAGTTTACTGGACTCTCTCCCTATTTCCCCTCCCTTTGCAGCTTCTTCTTTTACCAGGCCCAGTTCTACGTTTACAATTCAGCCCTTTTCAGTATGTGAGGTTTTAACTGAACTGTTGGCACTGGACCCCAAAAAGTCCCCAGGGTTAGATGAGCTAGCACCATTTTTTCTAAATTCTGCAGCTCGTTTTATTGCAGCCCCTGTCACAGATCTTTTTAACTTATCTGTTTGTTCATCTGAATTACCCGCTGATTGGAAAACAGCTATTATCCGTCCTCTTTTTAAAGGTGGTGATCAGGCTGATCCAAACTCGTACAGGCCTATCTCTATTCTGCCATGCTTATCTAAAGTTTTAGAGAAACTCGTAAATAGGCAGCTCACTAAGTATCTCGATGAAAATAATATTCTTTGTCCGATGCAATCTGGTTTTCGCCCAGGCTATGGCTGTGTCACTGCCACCATGAAGGTCCTTAATGATATTACTCATGCATTAGATGCAAAACAATATTGCGCCGCAATATTCATAGACTTAGCTAAAGCCTTTGATTCTGTAGACCATTCCATTCTTCTAAGTAGGTTGGTCAGTGTCGGAGTTTCAGATCATTCTTTGGCCTGGTTTTCTCATTATCTTTCTGATAGGACACAGCAGGTTAGGCTAGATAATTGCCTTTCTCACCCTTTCTCTGTACTTAAAGGTGTTCCACAGGGCTCAATACTAGGACCTACATTGTTCTCTATATACATTAACAACATCTTTCATGCTGCACAAAATTCATTTATTCACCTGTATGCTGATGACACAATCTTGTATGCCACTGGCCCCTCCCCTGCTTCTGTGGAAAAAGGTCTCCAGGACAGTTTTATTCAAATTCAACAGGCTTTTTGTACCCTCAATCTAACGCTAAACTCCTCTAAGACCAAAGTTATGTGGTTTAGTCGAAAAGGGATGGAATCCTCTCCTCCTCTAAAGATCTCATCCATCGAGGGTAAGGTTCTGGAATTGGTCAACACTTATAAATATTTAGGCATTTGGTTAGACAGTTCACTATCATTTTCCCATCATATCTCCATGTTACAATTAAAGATTAAGGCAAAACTCAGTTTTTTATACAGAAATCGTTCTTCATTTACTATAGCGGTCAAACTTATGCTCATTCAAATGACTATACTTCCTCTGTTTGATTATGGTGACATTATCTATCAATCAGCTTCCAAATCCTTGCTTCATAAGTTGGACACTCTCTATCATTCTGCCATACGGTTTGCAACAAACGCTCCATTTAGAACTCATCATTGTACGCTCTACTCATCTGTTAACTGGCCCTCTCTGTTCACTCGACGTAAAATTCACTGGTTTACCTTTATCTACAAAACTCTACTTGGTCATTCACCTCCTTATCTATGTAATTTACTGCAAATAGATTCAGCTACATATAACACAAGGTCTTCATCATATATTAAGCTAAAACCTTCTAAAACATCTACTGCTCTAGGCTGTACTGCATTTCAACATGCTGCTGCCAACGACTGGAACAAACTGCAAGAAACCCTAAAATTGGACACTTTTATTTCATTAACTGCCTTCAAGGACTGCATTAAGAAATTACTTATTGATGCTTGTAATTGTTCTTAAATTTTTTATCTTCTTTACTTCTCTTTTTCTTTTTTCTGTTTCTCTTTTCTTCTCAAGTGTCCTGTGGCGCTTGTCAGGCCGCCATTGTAAATAAGAATATTGTTCTTACTGGCTTGCCTGGTTAAATTAAAGGTTAAATAAAAAAATAAAAAAAAAAACAAAACACTACAGCCCAAACGTAAACCCACTTTACTGACAAAACACTACTGTCTCAAGTGTAAACCCACTAAATTGATCCAGAGATTTTGACATGTGAAAGCCCATGTCTCTAATAGCGCACAGGAGGAAAAGATGCGTGTTACTTTTTTCACCTGATATCCCAGTGTTTGCAGACCCATTTAAAACAGCACATACAGACACCATGTTCATACTGCACACGTCAGCTCCATAATGAAGCTTATTCTACATCTCCTGAGCACATTTATCAAGTTTAAATCCTCAAACAGCTGCTTCATCAGAAAATGTGTGTTTCTCCAGCTGGTTCTCTTCCTCCTGCAATCAAAGCTCCTGGTCATATAGGAAACTTCAAGTGGCATGCAGTCCCTGTGACCTGTGACCTTTGACCGCAGCAGTACCAGGATGTTGGTGTTAGGAGGGCCCGTGTAAATGCCGCTCGACGAGGCTTCCCATAACATGCTCCGAATGTCTCCATCATGCAACACTCTGGGTGGAGCGTAATGGGTCAATGTCCCCAGTGGAATCTAAAGTAAACATGTTTAATTTTGTGTGTGTTATTTTTGTGTGAGCGAGGCCTTCCTTTTGTCAACACTCACCCTTCTGGTGTTGTCCAGGACGTGCGGGTCCGGCCGGCCGTAGTTGGGGGGGTTGGCGTGAGGATCGTAACCCAGTCTGGCCAACATGGGGGCGATGACCGGCATGTCCCGCAGCACGTCAACGGGAATCTTCCCCACCCACTTAGACAGGGCCTCCACGTTGACCGGCTTGATCACCTGATCCGTGGAGCGCTCCACCCTGCAGGGCACGAGACAGCATCATGTCAGCGAAGGGTGGGGGGGCGGGTTTTGCCCGGGCGGACGGATCAGTCAGACGACGGGCCCGAACGCCATCGCAAGATCCAATTAAAGACTGAAAGCTCGGGCTAGCTCCTACTTACAGTGGCTCGTAAAAGGGTCGAATTAGTGGCCTTTCACTCCCTGACATCACCCCCCCCCCCCCCCCCCCCCCCCCCCCACCCCACCATGCGTCACGTTACACGAGGCAAAAAACACTCCGATTTGATTAGGGTAATGACAATAGCAGTGACGGCTCTCCTGACGCCCCGATCTCTGCGATGCTGCTGTGCTGAACCACTACATCACTCCAGACTCACAGACCCTGCTGAGAGACGTGCGAGTGTGCTTACAAACTTCAAGACTGATGACCTGTAGGTTGGAGGCTTTATATAACATCACAAAGGAAGCTCATGCTATATGTGTGGGCATACGGCCGTTTAGGTGTTCGCGAAGCAGCTTTCAAAAAGCGCAAACGCAACGATGCAGTTGCCCTGGTTACAGGGAGACTCTCACGAACATGAAATCTCACAGAAGCAAATTTGCAAGCAGACTAAACATGAATTGTGAATTATAATCACACCCATTGTGAATTATTGATCTGTATTAAATAATATGAGCAGTAAGGTGGGACTAAAAGGATGTCACCCTTTGCATGTAGAAACAGAAAACAAATGATCTGGACTCTGAATGCTCAGTGATGTGGATTAAATGATCAGTTTACATTTAAATTAAACCAATCATGAGGCAGATATTTCAGATTCACATTTTTGCATAAATATTGCGCATAATTTATCAAAATGCAGAACAGTGAGTTAAATAAACACAAATACAGCTTCTCTAAGTCTGACTTTACAACGCCTACCTACTCACTCCTCAGTCTCCTCAGTGATCTATAAGATTACTTTAAAACACCTACATCTACTCACTACTCAGTGATCTATAAGATTACTTTACAACACCTACCTGCTCACTCCTCAGTCTCCTCAGTGATCTATAAGATTACTTTATAACACCTACATCTACTCACTACTCAGTGATCTATAAGATTACTTTACAACACCTACATCTACTCACTACTCAGTGATCTATAATATTACTTTACAACACCTACATCTACTCACTCCTCAGTCTCCTCAGTGATCTATAAGATTACTTTACAACACCTACATCTACTCACTACTCAGTCTCTTCAGTGATCTATAAGATTACTTTACAACACCTACATCTACTCACTACTCAGTGATCTATAAGATTACTTTACAACACCTACATCTACTCACTCCTCAGTCTCCTCAGTGATCTATAAGATTACTTTACAACACCTACATCTACTCACTACTCAGTCTCTTCAGTGATCTATAAGATTACTTTACAACACCTACATCTACTTACTACTCAGTGATCTATAAGATTACTTTACAACACCTACATCTACTCACTACTCAGTGATCTATAAGATTACTTTACAACACCTACATCTACTCACTCCTCAGTCTCCTCAGTGATCTATAAGATTACTTTACAACACCTACATCTACTCACTACTCAGTCTCTTCAGTGATCTATAAGATTACTTTACAACACCTACATCTACTCACTACTCAGTGATCTATAAGATTACTTTACAACACCTACATCTACTCACTACTCAGTGATCTATAAGATTACTTTACAACACCTACATCTACTCACTCCTCAGTCTCCTCAGTGATCTATAAGATTACTTTACAACACCTACATCTACTCACTACTCAGTCTCTTCAGTGATCTATAAGATTACTTTACAACACCTACATCTACTCACTACTCAGTGATCTATAAGATTACTTTACAACACCTACATCTACTCACTACTCAGTGATCTATAAGATTACTTAGCAACACCTACATCTACTCACTCCTCAGTCTCCTCAGTGATCTATAAGATTACTTTACAACACCTACATCTACTCACTACTCAGTGATCTATAAGAAAGCAACACCGTTGTACTTCCCCAAGATTTTCTTGCATTTCAGAAGCTTCTGCAAAACATTCCTTCAAAGTGTCATAAGAGGGAAAAGGCCAGAAGTGTCTCCAGACGTGGTCTTCACCCGTGGTCTTCACCCGTCTGCGCAGCCACAGGGAGGTAGGGCTCCTCTGAGAAGCAGGCTCTCGCCAGAGCCAGAGACTCCTCAAGCCATAGACCCCCATTGTTATTCCCCCCACCGCGGAGAAGCAGAACCAGATGGGGAACAGATTACGATAGACGATCCCCAACTGCGGCCAAGACGCTGGGGAGCGTCAGCGAACAGCCCCTTTACAACCAGAGCAAGGACGGAGGACCAGTTGGGGAGAGAGCCTGAGGCCTGAGGCTTTTTTCTCCCTTTATGGCCGTATATGTTCTATGTTGACCCTTCCACTAAATGAGCAAGCAAAGCAAGACACATGCTAGAACATGTGTGTGTGTGTGTGTGTGTGTGTGTGTGTATGTGAAGGGTCTTAAACTTCTTAAAACTCACAGCAGGAGCCAACCCCATGTGTTCCGTCCCTGCGTTCACACATCACCTCCGGACGGAACGGCGGACAGCACGGAGTCCCTGGGAAACGCCGGCGGTGCTCGGGTGGGGGGGTGCCTCACTCTCGCGCTGCCTTCCAGAGCTAGAGACGCAGCCTCCTCCCCAGAGGGCCGCCAGTCCATTTACACCGACAACAAGACGCGCTTTACGTTTCATTGCTCAAGTCCCTGGCCGATACAGCCCCTGGCTTCAATAATCCACTTACGGTGGAATCGCACTTCACCACTCCCTGCATGATTAATAGACTTCTTTCTTTCTGAGGACAGCGCGCACTGCTGCCTTTTTGTATATTTTATCTTTTTTAAATGTCTTTATTTATTTTAAGAGGGCTGTAGCACAAGATATTTTCCATTAACGGAAAGTGCGGGAAAAAATAAAAAACGTTTCGGTCTGAAGCGATGAACGAGCTTCTAGAAAAGATCTGATGTGGCAAAGAGCTGAAGCCAATCCTGACAGCCTTGCCGCTGTGGATGAGTCACGCCATTCTCCTGAAAAATAACATCTCCGCTGTTGCCATGGCCGACAAACGGGGGGAGACCACCTGGTTCTGACGTGCTGCCGTGAGGTCGCAAAGAGCGGTGGAGACGGAGGGGTACGGCAGCCCGCGGTCTGCGTCACCAGAACCGACGCTTACGCCGGCAGCTTGCGGTCCGCTGAATAACTTGACAGACCAGCTATCGGTAAATACTCCAGCACGCAGACATGCTTACAGCTGATAGCTGTATACCTCATATGCTCGCCTTCCCAAGGTCTGGCCAAAACAGGCCATGATCAGTCTTCATCCTCTCCACCCACAGCCCATATGCCCAGCCAGGCAGGAAACACAACACAGACTGCCGACGTGTCTGAGAACAGCCCTGGGAGGGACAGGGCTACTGCCAGAGACGTCCACCGCGGCAACCGGCACCACACAACACCCTGAAATGGAGGTCTTCCAGCTCTCCACCCGCCCAAAACCACAGCCGCCTACCCCGACCACCCCACCCGGTACCAGCTCTCCTGACGAACGAACGTCGATCGCAGCACAGCACGGTTCCGTCGCGTCTCCCAGGTAGAAACGCGCACAGGAGTGCAGGAGTAACCGCACGCACGCACACGCGAGCGCCTTGCGAGAAGTTCCTCGTGGTTGAGCGCTGTTTAATAGCCTATGGCTGCTTGTTAATTATTCATGGCGTGCTCCAGTGCTCTTCTGCGGGCTTGTGTGTTCCTGGAGACAAACATCAGCTTCGCAGCTTCACCACACTGAGTAATGGCCAGATCTCTGCCACAAGTTGACTGGGGGAGAAATTAAACCAATAAAAAAACAAGGAAGCAATTGATGTTAATGGTCAGGTCCATGCCTTGGCTAGACAGAACCTGGCCCGGGCTGCTGTATGGGGGTGGGGGGACGGTTGCGATGGACGTCCCAGGCAGGGACGTGCTGCCCACAGCCGCAGCAACATCAGACCCTCGCCCTGCAGGTTCTGCGGGCCTGATTTAATGGACTGTTTTCTGAGAGTCCCTTCTGGGACGCAGGGTGGGGCTCTGTGCTTTTCGTCAGCCATTAAGAGCGCTGCAGGCGCTCCCCGTCCACCTAAAAATCCCATCAGCGCCTTCTCCGAAATGAGCTCTGGCTCCGCACGTCTCCCCGGGGGGACTTGAGCGCGTCTGGAGCAGCCGCGTGGCTCGCTCTGACCCGGCCGCTGGCGGACTCGGCACGATGCAGGCAGCCTCTCCATCTCCAGGACCACCGGGCGTGAACGTGCAGACGCCGCACGCCACCGAAAGATTCAGTCTTACTCCTGACTGGGTCCCACGCAGCTATGCTGGTCTCCCCGTAGTTAGTCCCAACGAGCCCACACGCGAGTCCCCAAGTCTTTGGTGGATCACGCATTACAATGTCATTGATGGCAAACTGTGTTCGGTAAAACCTGATGTGTCTGTGTCCGGTAAAGCCTGATGTGTCTGTGTTCGGTAAAACCTGATGTGTCTGTGTTCGGTAAAGCCCGATGTGTCTGTGTTCGGTAAAGCCTGATGTGTCTGTGTTCGGTAAAGCCCGATGTGTCTGTGTTCGGTAAAGCCCGATGTGTCTGTGTTCGGTAAAGCCCGATGTGTCTGTGTTCGGTAAAACCTGATGTGTCTGTGTTCGGTAAAGCCCGATGTGTCTGTGTTCGGTAAAGCCCGATGTGTTTCTCATCAGTGGTGTAAAAAGCCAGAGTTAGGCAGAGGTCGCCCCTTTTATTAATATTTGATTGGAATCAATGAAACGAAGAATGAGATGCATGTGCTCAGTGCCTACACCACTGTCTGGAGACCAGAGGAGTCCAAGAGCACTAAGATCTGCATGTCTTCACCATGGAGCCCTCCTCCTCCTCGCCATGGTCATCCTGACCCCCTCCCTGCAGAGGTCAGGGTCGGTGTGGGGCGTTCTGTGTACGAGCTACCCCAAGTGGTTTCACCCGACCACCAAAGCTTACGGTTTGCTTTGAAAGAGCCAATGGAACAGAACCAATGGCTCTCAGAGCTGAGGGGCTCTTGATAGCTTTACCATGCCATGACTGAAACTCTTAAGTGGTTTCTGAAGCTCTCAAGCACTCAAGGCGTGCCACAGGACACAGAGGACATGGGAGCACACCCCACAATGCACCTGGGTAAAGTCAACATCGGTTGCTCTGTGGGATTCGCATGAATGATTGGCATAATACAACAGAAACACTCATAAACACTAAAACCTCATCCCATTAAAGCATGAAAGCTCTGAATGGCGCAGGAATGAAAAATATACTGGAAGCAAGAGGTCTCACTCACACTCACTACGGAGTGTACACTTTCAAGAAGTGTGGACTTCTAAGCACCAACACAAATCCCTCCCTTTTTTACAGAGTACATCTAACGGCCGTCTTCAAACACATTTTTAAAGGATGGACAAGGAATGGATGTAAAATATTACTGGACTACGGTCTTTTCTTGTTGGTCCCAAAAGGACGCTTTGAATTTGGTCCACATTAGTCTAGACTAGGGGTGGGTATCACCACTGGTTTCCCAGTTCGATTCGATTCCGATTTACAAGGTCCCGATTCAATTCGATTTTCGATTCAATATCGATCTGATTCGATATCGATTCTTGTAGCGAAATTTCAGTTACAATAAAAAGTGTAGTTTGAATGTGAAATGTTGTAATGATACAAGGAACACTCAAACTTTATTAAAATGTATTAAGATATTAGTGTTTATACTGTGAACAACTTTTTTTAAATATCAATTAATGCACACACTTTCACATAGCTCCTTTACCAGAAAAGTCATTGAAAGTGGTTTTGAACAGCCCTTTAAAGTGCAAATTAAGTAAAAAAAAAAACATTTATAAACATAGTTCAGAATATTGTAAACATTAAGGTCCAAAAACTAAGATTTATTTATGACTGCTTTCTGACATCTTGGAGATTGTCAAATTTTTCTGTTGAGAAAACTTCACAGCTTTATACTTGACACGTTGCGACTGGCGTGAGGGTCCGCGCAACGTAAATGACGTAATCGCGGTGGCTCTGCCCGTGCGCTGTCGCTTTGCGAGGTCGTGCACCTCTTGAATTTTGTAACTTCGCGTGCGCCGTGCTTCAGCGCAATTAACAAAGTCATGTTTGCATGGTTCATACACTTAAACAACGGTATGCATATGCAGGGAAAATTGGCCAATTCTAAAGATCGATCTCAGGTTTAATAAATCGATATCGAATCATTCAAATGAAGATCGATTTGAATAAAAAAATCTATTTTTTTATGCACACCCCTAGTCTAGACTAACATAGCTAACATATCTTTAAGAGGTGAGTGGCCTTAACTGACCCTCAGGATCTCATTTGACCTGCTGAGTGCACATGACCCTTTTACCAGGTCATCCCACCATCTTTAAAATGAACAATAATAAACAATAATTAATGTTTATAGTATCTAGGTAATAGAAACCAAATACATATGTAAAAAAGTCACGCAGGTTTGAAGAAGTGTGGTGTATGTTTCAATACGGTTTCCTCCAAAGGATGTTACAACACCATCAGTGCAGATACGCCATGTCACAAAAGCCATGATGAGAGAGCTAGGAAGGACCCTTCTACAGGGTCAAAGGTCAAAGCTTTGAATGTGTGTGTTTTCAATAAACCGGTTCAAGGTATTGCATGCTTTAAGTGGATCCTGCCAACAAAGTGGTTTAAGCCCCCTGTACACTACACTAATATCCAGTTGGTCAGCACAGTAGTTTTGCCTTAGAAATTGAACCGATTCTGTTCCTCCATTACACGCCCGCTGAAACATGCTGTTTTTTAATAGATGATGTCATTAGCTAAGAGCCTCGTTCATTGTTACAGTGGCCCCACTGGCCATGAAACAACAACAAACATTTCTTCTCCCTGCCTTCAAATGTTTCCCACCCCTCACCAAAACCTCTTTTAAGTGTGCAAGTTCAGAAACGTGTCCAAGAGCAGGAACACAGGCCAATTACAGTAATGGGGAGGTAAACACAGTGTGTTCTGGCCCCTGTCAGTATTTCTCTGCACTTCCGTTCAGAACAAGTTTCAACAGCTCCAACACACTAAGTGACAGATTCCTGCTTTAAGGGACAAAGCCTAAACAGCAGCAGCCTATAATGCACTACAATGCTTTATAATGTGCTATAATGCACTACAATGTGCTATTATGTACTATTATGTACTCAAGGGTCTGTGCCCTTGAGCAAGGCACCTAACCCCAACTGCTCCCCGGGCGCCGGGCTAGGGCTGCCCACCGCTCTGGGCATGTGTGATCCACAACCCCCTAGTAATCACTAGTGTGTGTGTGTGTGTGTGTGTGTTCTAACTGCACAGATGGGTTAAAAGCGGAGGACAAATTTTGATTGCGGTGTAAAAAAAATCACAATTGACAAAATACGGCACATTTATAATGTACTACAATGCGCTATAATGCGCTATCATGCGCTATAATGCACTATAATGCGCTATTATGTGCTATAATGCGCTATAATGCACTATAATGCGCTATTATGTGCTATAATGCACTATAATCCATTTCAAAATGCTACACGTGGACACAGAGAGAGATTAGAGAGGGCGTGAGGTGTCCCAATGTGTGGCCAGAGGGTCTGAGTCTGCCTGCCCGGCAAGACGGGAGCAGGACAGATCTGTCGGCCTGTACACTGTGTTCCTGTCCCAGACGATGTCCAGACAGAAGCCCCATTTCCGCAGGGGGGGGGCGTTAGCTATGTGGCAAGGGAGCGTGACTGCAGCGTACCTCTGAATCCTGTGTGAAATCTGGGGGCTAAATGACAATCGCACTCTGTTCTCGAATGTTGCGTGTATTAAAAAATAAAAACAAATCGTCAGAGAAGAGCTTTTTGTTTGTTAAACAAACAACTAAGAGCACGTTTATCGTAGCAGGAATGTGACGGAGTCAAACCCTTCATTTTGCCTTCCTCACACGCCACCACACCTCATCGTCAGTGTCAGTGGTACTCAACCCATCCTGTTCTCTGACAGGAAACCATTAGTTAACACAGATCTCACAACCAGGGCTGTATTTCCACATTTGCATCTTGTGTTGTAACCTTATTGTTCAGTAAGATCACACACATGCATACACACAGCAGGTGAAGTTGGATATGTCAAAAAGGCATGTTCTTAAAAAGGCTATTTAAGGCACTGGCTGCAATATCTTCAAAGAGAAAGACAGATGGGCACCTTAACCAAACAAGTTAATAAGGGGCTTTAATGTCCAGAAGCAGAACGCTGCTGGTTTGTGTTTTAGTATTCTGCTGTGGACTGTAATTACAGCAAAACAATTACACTTTGAAATTCAATTAAACCAGTATGCAATACAGTCCATGAGGTGGTGATCTGCAGAGGAGATGATTCAGTCTGCCCTTCCCCAACCACGCCCCACTTCTCCCCAAACCCCACCCTAAGCCCCAGCCCTCTCCCAATCATACCCCATCCCTCCCCTTCCCCAAACCCACCCCATCCATCTCCCAATAACAACCCCCCCCAACCCTAACCTGCTGGAGTCGCAACACAAGTCACGCCGGCCAGCTGCCACTTACTTAGAGAGGGACACGCCTCCTGCCTTCCCGATGAGCTCTTCGTGATGCAGGACCGCCTCGTTCCAGGGAACGTCCAAGAACTTGAGCAGTGTCCTCATCCACTTCTCAGGGTGGAGGACGAGCTGCTCGTAGTGCACTGGCAGGCACTTGTCGGCCGCCTCCAGGCACTGAGTGTACATGGTCTCTATGGCGCGGTTCCACTTGGTGAGGCAGTCACGGTAGCTGTTCAGGTCGAAGCCCGCGATCGTGACCTTGCGCGAGATCATGGAGTGGACGGAGGCGCGCCCGTCACGGATCATGAGGACGAACTTGGCACGTGGAAAGATCTTGGCCAAGTAGGAGAGGGACTTCAGGGCGAACGGGTCCTTGTTGCACAGGTAGGCGGCCGGCTCTCCGTGTTTGACGATGATCTCCAGCAGGAAGGCCTGCATGGCCGCGTCCAGAACCTCGTCGGTGACGCCCGCCTCGTCCAGACGCATCTTCTCGCGGCCCGAGCGGCTCCACATCTGCTTCATGGCCAGGATGCGCGGGATGACGCGGGTCTCCTCGCCGCAGCGGACGTCCGGGTGGGCGTCCAGCATGGCGCGCATCAGCGTGGTCCCGCTGCGGGGCACGCCGCCGATGAAGATGAGCGGCATGTCCTTGTTGTAGACGAAGGGGCTGCTGAGGTTGTGTCCCGTACGCAGCGTGGCGTGCAGGCTGCCCAACAGGGGCGCCACCACCCGCTCCTCCGCCCGGTGGTGGCACTCCATGGCGTGCCGGCCCAGGTAGAAGACTGTGACGGAGCTGATGACCAAGCAGGCCACCAGAAGGTTCTGCCTCAGCTTGCCGATCATCTCGGAGAAGGGAGGGGAAGCCTGAGGGCGGGGCTTGTGGGCGGGTGCTGCGGAGGGAGGGGGCGGGGCTGACGCTGGACAAGGGGAGGGGAAAGGGCCGAGGGAGAGGCCCGTTCTTCAGGAGGTCCGGGAGACACACGAGCGGACATCGGGTTCCCCAGCACGCAGGTCTCGCCAAACGCCCAGCGCCATCAGGCCTGCAAACACAAAGCAGAGCACAGGGCCGTCATCCACTCCGCATGAGACTACGGCATCTCATATGGGTCATTTCACCAGACTATTGATCTCAGGTCAACACTACAGTCGCATTTAAACATGAAAAGAACACACACACACAAAAAACCCCTCAGTCGACAGGCAGTGAGTGGCTGGATGAAAGACCGCACCGGAAACTCATATCGAACTTCACTATATTGAGCAATAAGCAGAATTGGATTCTTCTGAGAACTGGGGAGCGATGAGACACCCGTTAACAGACACTGATCTGGTCGGGTTTCCCTCATTTCGGCTCATCTTTCAATTGTGCTTCGGAGACAGTTCAGAGAAGCCATCTCCACCGGAAACAAGACGCGTGACCTCAAAGCCTTTAATTTGCCGGGCTGTATGCATACTTAAGGAGCGAGCGGCTAGCCCCACACAACAGGAGCACATAAACACCCCACCGCACACAGCTGGCTCAGACTCGCTGGTCGTGTCGTGAGGTTTTCCTCTTGTGCTATTCTCCGACCAAAGTGGTCATCGGCCCAACACAGGCGGCCCGCGGTGAAATCGGCGCTGGGACGTGCTGGTCAAAGACGGGCAGAAACAGAAGGGCTGCGGGTCATGACACGGGCAGGAATCACAGTCTTCCTGCCACCAACTCATTATTGTAATGGGAGACGTGGGATCATGTCAATGTGGCCTGGTTTTCAGGACAAGCGTTGGAGGATTTAGGACAAACTTAGATGAAGATGTCCATTAGAATCCAGCAAATATTTTCATTTGTGATTATCTAATGTTTATTGCAGTAAAGGCCAATAAGAGAGAGGAGAGGGTTTCTTAAAGTATTTGACAACTCTGAACAAACCCCCACAAATGTCCATTTGACCAGATCACATTATGTTCACATGGGGCATGTTTCTCATTTTTACACTTTTTGTCAAGAGTTTCAGGACTGGTGTGTGAGAGAGAGACAGGAGAGAGAGAGAGAGAGAGAGAGAGAGAGAGAGAGAGAGAAAACAGTATTGTGGGCTCGTCTAACCTCAGCTAAAAGCCAAGGAAGTGGAAAAAGTTCAGATGAGCTCAAGGACAACATGTAAACTAAAGATGACGAGAGTGAAACAAGCTCTACTCCATTTGCAGGGTTTAGTTTTTTTGTTTTTTTAACAAACTGATGAAATTTGGCAGTCCATCAGGAATGGAAAGCATGCTACAGACATCTCAACTGGGTTTTAATGAAAATGCCAAGACAAAGAACCGCAGTACATCTGCTGCTGTCTGTCCAAGGAGACCAGGAATAGTGAGAAGAACCCTGAGAAAGATGCAAGCAACGTCAGAACATCACAATGGATTACGGCACTTGGCTTCCTGTCACACCTGTCCTCACATGGCAGCTTCCCAACACGTTTAGAAACAAGGTTAGATGAAGAGGAGGTTTGATGAAGAGGAGATCTGAGCTTGTCCGATTCCTCAGCCACAGGACGATGATGCTGTCAGGGGGAAACATGATTGCCAAACTCTAGTCCTACCAATCACAGTGGATCACCATTACTGAAGACGTTTAGTTTCAGCAAGCATGGCACGTCCTTTGCCAAAAGGACAAAACACTCGAACTCTGTCTGGTTCTGCATGCAATGCCGGGGCCTAAGAAACCGACCGATTAAAATACAGAAACCTCAGGAGGTTCCACGTCTCGTGATCAGTGGAGAACGGCCAGACCAAACAGTAGCACAATAGCAGCGCAGAACAGACAGTATAAAATGAGAGAGAGAGAGAGAGAGAGAGAGAGAGAGAGAGAGAGTGTAAAATAACAAAATAAATAAATAAATAAATAAAAACAGCTGACAGAGCGAAAACAAAGAAAACCATGTGAAGGGCTCCAACGAATCTCCATTTAAATGTCTGTTGCATACAGAGCGGGGGGACATTCAAAGTATAAGAACAGACTCATATGCAAATGTGTTGCACATGTACTCGGATGTATCTGGCAATGTTACAATCACCTTTGAGAGGAACCGGCACAGAACGACCCCCACAGCTAACAGACTACAGCGGTTAGGCAACATTTAGTCTCAAGTTTCATCTCGGTAAAGCCGAAATCAAGAAGGTGTTGGTGTTAAATTAAGAGTGCCTCCTCGCTGCTGTTACAGATACCCACCACTGGATTTCCCATTGATCTGTTTGGGGGCCTTCCATAGGCCTGTGTGGCCACCAGACCGCATGAACGGTTAATAATGAGCACTTCAACAAGGTTTGATGGTCAACATACGAAGGGCCGCTTTCACAACAACGTGGCAGACAATCTCACACAGAGGAGAAACAGATTCTTCTATCTCAACTCTAGAGAACGAGAGGACCACTCATATTTCATTGCTCAAGAGATATGGTGGGATTAAAAAAAATATGCTTGGAAGCCTTTCTTTATTGTATTCATTGCTTCTTGACCGTGTCCAACAGACTTTTTCAGGTTGCCGCAACGCTCCCGAAGGTTCAGCTCTGTCCTGCTAATGTAGGTTAGTGTCTTTCCCATTTCTGAAACAGAAGCGTGTGATGTTGCTTGGCATGAGTATAAAGATGATCGCCCCAATTTCACATTAGTGTGAAACACAGTACCAGGGTCTGCTGCCAGTGCACTTCTGTATAACGTAGCTCAAGTTATTTTGGTAATAAGAGCAGCGTTGTAACGGACATGCTTGCTTACTTTACGCTAATCTCAAATACAAGACATTACATTGCAACAGAAAATGCAGAGAGATACGCTGACAGATTTAACTGCTATTAGATAATAGTTCATCTGGATCAAAGCAGCCATCAAAAATGCAAACAAGGATCTGAAATATCAGTGCAAAAATGATTTTGTTTGAATATATTACATCTCTAATTGGTGCTACTACACAGGTTAGTGCAGTGTCATCCTCCTCTTTAATTAATTTACACAGGCAATGCAGACAGCAGAAAAACAAGGAAACCCCATAAATGTTCTTTACCAACTTTAATAATAATCAATAGTGACACTCGAAAGTCATTCAGCAACACGTACATCTCAACTACGGTGTTTTATTGGTGATGGTGGTGTTGGAGAAAGCGGTTATTTTAGTCTGAACTACATCTTTAAAGATGCATGTAGGTGAGGGTGTCAACTCTGAGGTGTTTCTTCATGAAAACACTAACAATTAGGCATTTTGCTTGTCCTCATACCTTCCTTTGCTCTAAAAAAACTCATCTGGACTTTGATAATTACCGTAACCAACTATTCTACAGCATGAAATAAAAATGAATTAACTAACTAAATAAAAGATTGCTTGGAAAAGCACAAGAATTATTTTTTTAACACCACCATATTTTATACTGCAGTCTTACAGCCTTCAATGTATTACAAACGGACTCCTCCAACCTGAAACCATGTTGCATGAAGGGAAATTGTGTTAATCCTTGCCAAAGAAAAGCTTCCTCGGCCTGCACCAGCAGACAGACCCCTCCTCATGACCCTGGGGCCCCTACACACCCACCAAATGCCTGGAAGATATTTTTTACCAAAAGGGAGGCCTTTCCATCACACATCTTTAGCTCAATTTGTGAAACAGAATCACCCTGAAAAGATCCTCTACGCATTTCACGTTTAACCCTGACCCCTTCCCCTGATCACTGCTTTAAGGGTCAACCTGGCGCAGTAAAACCAAAGACCCCCTAAAGAATCGCTGCTAAAGGGAACCAAATTGCGCTGCTGTGTGGCGTGGGTCAGCAGACCTCCCTGTAGCCCAAACCAACAGATGGGGCAGCCAGACAAAATGTGGTCTACTGAACAACAACAACAAAACAATTAAAAACAGCACAGTAATTCAGCTATTCCTGAGTTTGACACATATAATCTCGGGGGGTCTCTGAGTAACCACCAAGCCCACACAAGAGGCGCTCAGTGTTCGTTCAGCTTCCACTCGCTCGAATTAACACCACCGGTTAATGCCTGGTGCAGACAACTTCAGAAAGCCATCAAGAAACGGCAGGTTTAGAATTCAGCCTCGAATTCAGCAAAGGAACAAGTTACAAACTTACAAAAGGCTTTATATAGCTGATCTCTCCACATCATCTCCAATAGTTCATTATCTCTTTATTTATTTAGCTGTAACCTCTGAGTAAAGATTACTGATGTTTGAAATCCTCAAAGACGGGTTTTCACCCGTCTAAATAATGCCATCCACGTGACATTTATATGTTCTGAGAGCCGAGGACAGTCCACCGTACACTGGTGAAGGAGCGCACACATCCTGTTGTACTATGAAAATATTAAACAGAAAGAAAAGGTCTGGTCTGATGTGTTCATGGCCAGCTGTACAGCCCATGTGACTGGCTAAAATAACCCTGTTGACTTTAGCTGAAGGCTAGCTAGCATCTTCGCCAAATTATAGCAAAGGCACGTCATTTGCTGCAGAGTCAGGGAGCATGAGTATGCTACACTGAGTCAGCTCGGCATGGCGTTCATGATTAAGCCCCTGGTCAGGCGCACAATGCCGGCGTTATAATTTCTCCATTCATGACACATTTGCTCACATGCATTTAAAGAATTATGTTATGATAACATTCATTCAAAGTGCTTCTGAATTAACTGCACTAAGTCCTGCTTCTCTGGAATATACACACACATACACAATATACACACACACACACACACACACACACACACACACACACACACACGTGTGTGTATAAACATTATTTGTTTGTTTTTTGTGATAGAGACAGCGATCATCCAGGAAGCCGAAAAAATGGATGAGCTTGTTCTGGGAATGAGACCTGGGTGTGAGACTTGGGTATGAGACCTGGGTATGAGACCTGTATGGTTGCTGCCCTCGGTATTTGTCACATATATCACACACACACACACACACACACACACATACACACACACACACACACCTCTGGAGAACTGCAGTTTCATTTCCAATGACAAGGCTATCAGTCAGAATCCTGGCTCTAGAGTACAAATTATTGATCTACTGCTCCAAATATCATGAGACAGTGAATATCTACACAAACGGTAAGTCTACAACAAATAGAAGATTTTAGTCAACATAAATTTAGAAAAGTACCGACACCTGCAAACTGGCAGGTACACTTGTATTATTTATTAATATTCCAATCCACGCTGGTGGTGACTGTAATAGCTGCAAACCCTCAAAACAAAACATATCAATCTCAACTGCCTTGTGATCGCTATCAGACAGGTCAGCACAGCCATCTTTAATGGGAAAACAGAGAGTGTGTGTGTGTTTTAGGCAAGAAAAGAAGACCTTGATGAGGACACACTCGGACCAGAGTGAACTTTGTACAGAGTGAATCCTTCTGTACAGAAAAGCTCCAATTCAAAATTAGCAATTTTAACAAAAGCAATTGAAATCTTTTCATGAAAGAAAAAGAAAGAGAAACCTGGCCCGGTACGTAGTACAGATAAACTGATAATAGCGATTAACAAACAAGTTTAAAGTTCATGTTACAGACCTCTAAGCAAACAAGTGCAACTGCCTGTAAAAGTGGGACAAATCTATACCGAACAACCACGTTCCTGTGAATTTCCATTAGATTATTCAATTAGAATATAAATATAAATCATAAGACAGTTACAATCCTTATTAGTTTTTGCTGAGGCACTAACTACCAATTTGATTGCTGAAGAAGTGGTGACTTGTTTCTCAAGAAAGCCACTAGACTTCTTCTCATTTCTAGAGGAGAAAGAACAGTTGAACACGTCCAAGGCCAAGAATGCCACAGTAGCTGCCCGAGTGTGTTAGTTATCACCACCACATCCTGCATCACTGTCAAAGGATGACAGACCGACACACACGCAGACTCGGAACATGCGTGTGTAAAACACCGATCACCTGCACGAGCCCGTGCGCGCGCGCACACACACACACACACACACACACATACACACACACACGAGTTCGGTTCAAACTTCACAGAAGGCTGAACACAGAACCACACAGAGGGGGTTTCATTTACACATCACTCAGTTACCCAGTCATGCATCTGGACTATTAGCGGGATTCTTCACGAACACGTTTCTACCAGAAAGATCTAGATCATCTCCTTAAATCAGTAGGTTGTGTGTGTTGATCATTTTGGTTCCCATCGTTCTGATCTACAGAACTGATGGACACACACGCCTACGGAGCCTGCAGCCGAACACCACGCTGGCATTACGAGTGAAGGCACACAGGATCATGGGTCCATCAGCACCAGTCGGGCATGTATCAGACACATCGGTTATATTCTTGATGATGTTCTGACGGCCCTGCGTGTCGGTTCTTGTTTACATAACCACGAGCGACTACACGGGCCATTCAAACGGAACCAGAACAACAAGCCTGAAGCACATCTGAGAAATCACATTAGAGTTCCTACATATAATCGCACACAACGCCCGAAGTGTCAGACGACCGGACCGACCGGACCGCTCCGAACGCAGCCCAACGCGCGAGACTGTAGAACGACGGCACGTGCCAAGTCCGCATCCCCCCCCCCCCCCCCCGCCCCCCCGAACCCCAAATTCATGCTCCGTTTTTTAAAGGAAGTTTTGAATCAAATGCCGTGTATCGAACCCCCGGGGGGAGACGGGCGTGTATCAGCCCGAGCAGAGCCGAGGGGAGCCGGGCTGAAGTTGCACCAGCGGACACCCTACGGCCAAGGAGCCACTACACGCATCCACACGGTACCAGCGGTGATAATGTGGTGGGACTCACCTAATGCAGCAGATCCGTCACAGCGAACAGTCTGGAGCCGCACAACACCCACCACCGCACATTACATTCGTCTAACGCTCCGGTTAGTGCGTAAAAATGCGACACCGAACTCGGTCCGACGGCGCTCTCACCACGACCGGATCACAGACCGCGCGTCATATTTACTGGGTTGCCAGATCTATCGCCAAACCCCTAAACGTGCCGCCCGTCACATATTTAACGCTTTATTTATAACGTACAACATATAACATATTTAAGAGGGCTACTTCATTTACAGTTTATAAGGTGGTGATGTTGAATAGGAAAATCTCACCTCAGCAGCGACCCGTGTCTGCGAAACAGCACTTCGGAGTGATTACTCTCAAACGGGCAACCACGTTTAGCGAGCGGGAGGCTGGAGCAAGGAGAAACATGATTGGTTGAGGGTTCGTGGATCGCGAGTCCCTTCACGTAGCGGATTGGTTTAGACATTCAGGGCCCCGCCCTCTCTTGCCCGTGTTTTGTAAGGTAGCCGCACGGTGCGCTTTACGTTAAAGTGATAGCGCAGCCTCCCGAAAAGAAACAAGTCTATTCAGGTCGTACAAATATTTATATGGAAAATACAGAGGGAATTTACAGCAGCAGTAGCCAGTAAAAACAGACTTAAATTTTAAAAGGAACTAATTTGAGATTAGAAATGACCTACAACATTGTAAATGAGAGGTATTTATATTGATTGATTATATATATGGTATAAACTATAGTAACGTTGAATGGTCAATAGCTTGTTAACTAATACAAGTGACCCTCCATTCATTAGACTATAACCTATGTGGATGAAAGTGATTCTGAAAATATATTGATTTTTCTCTTATAGACACTCAGTGCACTCTCATACCAAAGTAACTTGTTTGCAAAATAACTGCAGTAGGCAAATAAAACCTTGCAGAGACATTTCAAAAGGGCATATTTGACAGTTCAAACAGGACTAATGGTAGTTAACACACAAACAGAAAATCATACTGTTCCTGAGGAAAAGACCCATAGAAACCCACATAAAAAGTATTATTCTTCCATTGTGTTATGCATTATTTATGTCTATAAAAACTACAAAGCTAAGTGAAACCCATCTTTTAAAAACTAATGAAACTCGTGTATCATTCAACCTTGTGTATTATGTTTTTTTTTTGTAACAAAAAGTCTTCAGCATTCTATAATAAAGGTCAAGGCACAGAGTAGACCACTGTGAAGTAGTGTAAGCCATGCTCTCAAAAACAGTGTCCGAGGTATAATAAATGACCTGCACCATCTCTCTGTTTGCGACTCCTCCATAACTTATTTGCCCACCACCCAAGCACAGCCAGTGGATGGTGGCCCAGAATAGTTTATATTTCCCCTGACTCAGGCAGTCTTGTTAGGGCCCATGTATCTGTTCATGGGTCTGGAGTCTCCCTCCACTTCTCTAGTGCTTGCCTCTTGATTTAGGTCAGATAATCTAAGCAGTTTTCCCCTAATGTCTCCTGTGTTTCTATGTTTGTGTTTCTACCTTCAGCAAACACCTCTCTTAAGTCATGTGATTATCACACACGGGGCAACGTACAACTGACACAACTTGGCACAGACAGTGACAAAATCACAATCAGGAACACTAAAGGCTCAGTTCAAGGTTTTTGGAGCAGAAACAAACATCCCATTCAGCCTATTACACTGAGGTCATGTCCAGACAAAGGGTCACGGACCCCACAGCGAATTTCCTTATTTCCTTCTCTGGAGTAGCAGCTATTCAAACCCCTCGCGCTCTCCCTATAGCAGGTGCGGTCAAATATAGCATCCTTAACAATATGTCCCAGGAGCCTTGAAGGTACAGAATGTGAGCGTAAAGTGTGGGAACAGATGGGAGTCTTAGGAGAATGGGAGGAAACGTCTCCGTGGTTTCACACCACGCGTCTCTGTGAACGGTGGTTTCACACCGCGCGTCTCCACGCACAGGCGGTTACGAGCGGCAGCGTGATGGGCACAAGTGAGTCCTCCCGAGTGTGGACGCTCCCTCTGGACTTTGGTGAACGCGGGGGTGGCAAATACATCAATGTTGCAGCTGATGAAAAAGATCTCTTTATCACAGATGAATCATCTACAGTTTATCAACAACAAGCATTGTTTACACTTGCCAGGCCTTAAAACTGATCAAAAGAAATAACAAAGTAGCTCTTTAATGTTCATAGCTTGCTTATAAATGGCAAGATCATTTTTTACATAGGCGGAAGTTCAAAATGAATGCTCCAGTAATCAGATCCTGAAACAGTCTGTTCAAATCTGTTACATCTTACGGTAATTTAAATTTTGTTTATTACCATTTTGACCTTGCAGCTTCTCCCAATAATCTAAATTCACTTATTTAAAATAAGAACAAAGAACCAATCACCCTGGAACATGCCAACCCAACAGCTGTGTGATAGAAACATACTTACATGGGTATCTGCAGCCTTGAGGAAACATCTGCAAAGCTCTGTTGTGTTCACATGAGCAAGTGACTGTGCATGAACGTAGGTTCAAACCCACAGTCACTTGATGTGTTTTGCTTTGCTATCTAGAGACACCAAGCATATGGAACTTGTAAAACTTGCATTCTGCTATTCTCATCCGACTGCTCGTTTGTACAGGCCCTATTATTTGGACTTCAGAGGTATCAACAAGTTTCTTTGAATGTATTTTCAGACCAAAAGTACTTGCTCTTTCCGGAAAAGTATAAAGATGTACGGCCAAATGTTGAAGATTAGAATCTTATAATACTCTGTTTCTGCTTTCAGTTGGGCAACTTGGCAGTCAGGTCAGAAACTCCAGCTGCCTTCTGGTCAGCTCCTGTCAAACACTGTCTGTGGCCTAAAGCTGCCTGCACGCGTGCCAGCTTTGCCTACATCATCACGCGTCTCCTCAACCGTCTTCTGGTTTTTGCCTGTTCTCTCCAAGCAAGAAAAAGTCTTTGCTAGAAAGCTGTGGGATGTGGTGAATGGGATAGTTGTTCACTTCGCTGCTGTGTGTGGCACGCTGGAAGCCACAATCCCTGCAGGGTTTGAATCACCGCCTTAGCAAAGGACAGCGAAGCCACACCCTCGAGAAGCACAAGACATATTCCCTATAATTAAAACCACACGGCAGCGTATGAAGGAACCCAATGGAGCAGTGAAAGAAGCTCGCCTGGAAGAAGGAAGCTGCTGGTCAGATGTTATTCACAGTTGTTGATAACAGAAGAAGCCGAGCAGGAAGCTGTAAACATGTCCTGTGGGGACAAGACTGTTACGGAGACGCAAGACATTCGAACAGAAAGAACTGGGGGACAATGGGGTGGGGGGTGTACCGCACCAGAGGATTGAGAAAACGCCGCAGTCAGTACAAGTTTAGATGTTAAGGGCACCTGCGTCTGCACTTTTCATCCTTAAATCTTTAGACGTTTAAAGCAACGCTGCCTTTAACCCAGGCTGGTGACACTGGGACTTCAGCTGGGAAGGTGGAAAAAGGGGTCCGAGGTATTTTGTCCCCTTAAAATTCAGCATTTTGACTCTGTCACCTTCATCCACGCTGTTTTTAGCATCCTGAAAACCTGTTGGCTTAATTTACTCTTGTAAATACTAGAAACAAAATTCCTGATAATGAGAGAATATGTTTCAGAGTATTGTCTTATTTAATGCTGTTATTATATATTTAGATACATCCAGAATAACTACTTTCAAGATTGAGCACTTGCACACGATATATTTAATAAAAAAGCTACAAAGGGTTGCTTTAATCCCAGACACCTTTGCTGCATATATAGCTCACTTCCTGCTCCGTGAAACCAAGACCAGGTGACGAGATTGAATCAGCCATTTCTGTGGTGGAGAGGAAGTTCTTCCTGGTAATCAGAGGAAGAGGAATCACAGGAACAATGATGCTTGTGTTTTGTGTTGGGCTGTTGTGTTCCTGCCCTCTGGCTTGTGTACTTATTCCATAGTTTGTCACATAGTTTGTTGTTTCCAAAGTTTTGGCACGTGTGTTCTCTTTTGAGCAATTTCTGTTATGGCAAAACTACTGTTATGCCAAAACTACTGAAGATAGCCAAATTATGGCTCCCAAAGTTGGATACAGTTTAATATTTTGCTTTTGAAATGTTGACCTCCTCAGATAAGAATCTAGTCAGTAAGCCAGTGTCTGTATCTAAGAAGTCTGTATCTTAAGTGTCAGTGTGTGTTCTCTGCAAGATGTAAACAGAATGGATTTGAAAAGTACAGAGTGTTACTTTAATCAGTTGCACAGCATATGGTCAAATTAGGTTAAAAGCTTTCAAACTCTGCCAATAACCAGCGAGGGCTTGTAGGTCAAGACAAAGAATACTCACCCTACATAGCTAGCTCTCCTTCCGGACTTAAAGGGACCAAGAGTCAAAATTCAACAATGTAAACGCACCCACGCATGATTAAACTTCCCTTTCACCATAATGATTAGGAGTGATGGCATCCCACGACTGTTGTAAACAGCAGATGTATGTTGTAGTTACTTAATTTTTTATGCTACAGAAAAGAGAAAAAAATATATGTAACAGACTGCAATAAGAAATTAGTTATTTTTACTTTACATCTCCAGGCAATGTATTGTGGACAGATGAAAGAGAGTTTCTTATTAAAAGAAGAACATGACAGTGACCGTCTGTATTACTGTGCAGTTGATGTTTGTGATTCTGTGTATTATCTTCATGGAGGGAACCAAAGGACCACTGGGGTCTTTGGATGGCATTGGCACTGTAAACAACGGTGCAACTGGAGCTTTTCTCCATGGCAAAAGGACACGGCATGAAGCGCCACAGAATTAGCAATCTGTTCCCACAGTTTAATTGCGGTGAATTTGGGCCTGGCGGGACGCCGGCTCTGATCTCTGGCTAAGCCGATTTTGGGTTGCCCACTGTTTGGGTATGATGCTGAAACAGATGGCATTTCGGAAGGGGGGTTTAGTGAAAAAGCCAGTAAGAACGGCATATTTTACGGGCCAATGAGAGTGAGTGGTGAGGTGCATGTGGATGTCAGAGGCATTCACAGAGGACACCGAAGTCATACATGCCCTAGACAAGATCCAATTGTGCAGAGATCTCTCGCTTTAAATTCCAAAACCACTTTAAACTTCAGGATTGCCGTGAAATGACAACAAGATACATCTACTGTCAACCAAATCAGTCTGTTTGCGCTTCCGTGACTTGAATTATTTGGATTCAGGGATTGACTATGTCATTGATCACTCAGCAACCAGTCTTAGCCTGTGTCTTCGCTCACTGAAAGCTCTCCCAGTGTGTTATCTGTAAAGCCTGTTAATGCTTCGAGATTTCCACCCTTTAATAAGGACAAAGGTAGAAACAGAATTCACTGTGTTGGAGGTAGTGGGGCAGTATTCAGCCATCGTCTACAGGAAACGGTTGCATCCGCCAAACGCTGCCAACTAAGGATAAGGATAAGAACATAAGTCCTTCATTTGTTGAACATTCAGCCTTCACTGTGAACACACTGACCCACTCGCAAGGTTAACACCAGCTAGCACAATGTTTACTTTGGGTGGCCAGGGGGGGTAATGAAGTTAAATATGTTAACTGACAAGAAAGTATGAACAGATGAGGAAAGGTTGGATGGCACCAAATAAAGCCAGAAACCAGTGGGCATAAACCAGTGAGGTTTAAAAGATCATGACACTTTTGCACATACAGCTATTCTATCATTCTTCCAAAGCCATTCCAGTAACACACTCACCAGCTCCCAGTTGCCACAGAAGAGCTCCATGTCAAACACAAAGATAACTTATCTTACAGCAAACTACAGAGATCAAACCCATGATATCACCCAGACGTTTCCACCGTCTGCAGCCCTGCATAGTGACCTCCACCTTGCTGTGGGCCGTAGGTTGTCTCTTTTTTCATGGATCTTCTTTCAAGGATCATTTCTTGCCCCAGAGCGTAAATGTCATCTCCTTTGTTAAAGGTGCCACAAATCTTAAAATTCTGAAAGTGAGATAAAATCTGCCAAATAACATTTTTGCTTTCACTTTTACTCGACATGCATATTATGAAATACGATTATCTTGATTCATAACCATTAAAATACAGCCTTTATACACATAGGGTAGTATGAATATTTTTATAGAATCTATAATTTGTCATATTTTAAAACAAATTACATATGAGCAGTGGCTATTTGGTATTTTGAATGAAAATGCATTTTAATCACATGATTTGAGACTTAAGAGAAACCTGCAACTACACCACTTCATCGGAGAAACACTCGTCTTCATCCGCACTATCTGCAGACAGACGCAGAAGTGTGAATTCTGATTAGGCGAAGGCCGAGGAGCCCGTCAACAGCATACAGCAACACGTCCTCGCGGGTTTATACTGGCCTGGGATCAGATCTCAGACCTCAAACCCAGATGAAAACACTTTATGAAGTGCTCTTGCTACTTGACGTGCCAGTTAGTCCAGTGTGGTTGGGGATTTACAACCCAGACACAGGTTATAGATCACAGCAGGGACTGCAGCAGAAGCTGAATTAATCAGACAGGGCAGTAACTTTAAAGGTTGATTAAAAGGATGTGTGCATCTGTGAGATGCTTGAATGTTTCAAGGGCCATAACCAGGATCAAAACATTTGGAATGTCCACACTGGAGAAATGTGCCCATGTTTGAATTACACTTCAGGTGTTTCTCATCACTCCAGTCCATAAACTGTAATTACTCGTACATAAAGGGTTTAAGACTGCATTTATTTAGTTCATGAATTATTTGACAAATGAATGACAACAGAAGTCTAGCTAAGCCTGCATCTACCAGCAGTTCCAAGGCCAGTTGAGAACAAATTGTGCTATTGCTGATTGGACACTTTGCTTCAGTTTCATATCTATGGATATGGCACGGGGGAGGGGATAAAGACCTCCCAGAACTACCAAGGGCTGGACCTGAGTGCTCTCATAACTAGCTAAGCCCTTGACTGTATCACTGATTCAGGTCACGTGACTTCCACATTCCTGAGGCGTTCTGCTTGGCCTAAGTCTGCTCGGTCTTTGGAGACGACGTGCATGGTACCCTTGACCCCTGCTGCAGTGCTCGGAGAGAGAGAGGGGGGGGTGAGGACATGGAAGAGCAGGCAGAGGTTTTCACGAGTCAGGAGTCAAACGACAGACAGGTGGTGGTCTGCTGCTGTAAGTGTCTAAGCCCTTAAACACACGGATCTCCCCAAGGCACTGCAGGACAGCCATCTGCATCCCCAACCGGCCCGGGCCAGTTGGACTACGATGTAAGCACGTATGTCTACGTACAGCAGCCTTCCAGATTACATCCCACTAATGTGACTGTAGGGCAACTATTACAATTTATCATCTTACATAACTGGGTGAGAACGTTCAGAGAGCTACGAGTCAAATTACAGTTACTCTCTATGTCCTGAGGGTAAGTTATATTTTTCTGATCGTACATGTCTCCAAAATGCACTTCCTGTATTTTGTATATGCAGTCCAGACTTGCATCAAACATGCTGAGCTTAGATAAGATTTGCTGTCTTCAGGATTCACTGACCCAGCAGATTCTGTATTGAGTCGAGGCCTCTGAGGACGATAATGGGAAATATATCTGTTCCTTGTTTGCCTTTCAAGAGCAGCCTACAATCCCATTAGCAGTTTCCAGTTTGCTATAAGGTGTAACACTATAAAGCATCTTGATGGTGTAAACGTTTTTTAATCCAGTGCATTTGCTTAAATTCTGCATTGTTGGCAAGAAATAACTGGACGTTTAGGAGAAAACGCCTGCAGGGTATTGCAGGTTAAACGGCAGCGTTTCCCCCGCGGTTCAGCTGTGAGTTCATTAGCAGCGGCCGCGACGCAAAGGTCCAGTCAAACTGGACCTGCTGCGTGTTCAAACAAACCCTGCTTACTTATGAAGCAAATAAATGCCAGCTCCTATTTATTACTGCCCGGCGGAGTGGCAATAATTTCCAGCTAATCTTGCCGCTGCCAGAAGACCGTTGGGTGAGCCTTAGAGAGCGTCCTCTCCCTCTTCCTCCCCGTCTTCCTCCTCCTCTCCCTCTGCTCAGCACAGCAGTTCACCTCGTAAGCTGCACTCACAATAATCACAGCCCACTGACTGATTGACGAGGAATGGTGAGAATCCGCACTGATTAGATGACCGCGGAGACTGGAGCCTTGCTGGGTCTGTTACGGCTCACGCTATCCAGCAGAGATGACTCGTCCGTTACTGATCCAGAACACCGACAGGGTCACGGTGCGGACAAGGTCTGTCGACCAAATACCCAAGAACTGCTGTCCGCCCATACACACTCTCATTACAGGACAAAAGAGCTTCAATGTTGCTGCTAATCTGATTTCCAAATTGGCATTTAAAAACATCTCATGCCATATATGTTCCAAGGGACATTGTGAGTGGGTTAGAGCCCAGCGTCAGTGGGTCTCAGGAGGTCCGCGCGCCACAGACAGCTTGGCAGAGGAACCTCCAGGAACCAGGTGCTCGTGTGAAGACCGAGCTTGGTATTTTGTGTTTAATAAATGAGCAATACACAGTAACTAGGGGTTTTTTTTTTTTTTTTTCCTCATTAAAAGCACAAACAGATGCACACGTGCTGCTTCCTAAGACTCCAGCACTGTGTTTACCCTGCACGTTTCCATGGATTCCTGCAGTGGGTTTTTAAGACTCTATCCGAATACGTCTGACACATTAAACACGTCCACCTACTGCTTGTTATCACATTGAAAACATTTTTGGTTGAACAACAAAAATAAAAAAACACACATTAATGTTCACATACCCTTATTGTAGTGACAATGGTTACTGTGCGATTGCTCAGATTTTTACTGTATTTCTTGTGTTATCGAAGCTTCTTTTGCAGTCCTATGTGTTAGGTTAGTCCAGTGCCGTTTTGTAGCCTGTATCTGGGCTTTCTCACTGACACCCATATACTGAAAATGGTGTAGGCCACCAGAGACCCCACAGTCATTGTTCAGTGCCTGCAGAAGAGGTCATTCCCAGACACAGAAGAACACTGAGAAGCCCTGGACAGCATTTTCACAATGAGGACTTATTCTCTTTTTCCCTTGCACACATAATATGGAACCCGAGAGGCATTTTAACTGGAATTGTTAGTGCTGAATGGCACAAGCATAACCCCCCCCCCCCCCCCCCCCCACCCCCACCCCGAGAATCTGGACAATCAAACTTAACGCATTCGTTCTCAAATAGCATCTGACACTTTATTGTCTTCCTGCTCCACTCTCACAAAGCCCCAAGGACTCACGGCCGTGGTCAGCGCCTGTGTGGCGAAATACGAGCCCGTGCGAGGGTCTGGCGTGTTGTAAAGACCTGGGAAATGTGCACGGTCAGAGCTTCCGCTTCACACACACGACAAAAGCGACGTCTTCTCCCACAGCTAGCTGTACCTGCGGTACTGATCCGTGTCCCAAAGGCCAGTTATGGAAAAGGGTCCCAGAACGTCGCAAATTGTCCCCGCATACTCAACCCTGTCTGTTTGCCTCTCCAGTAGACTCTGATTACCAACTCATTTCCCTCCATCATGTCCATGTAGGACGCACGACCCAGTATGGCGTAGAACATACATACATACCTGCAGATGTGTGTGTTGACCTCTGTACCGCTGTTCGATGAAAACTGTGACCTGAGGGATTTTGCATCACCGTGGGAGACTGAATTACTCCCACTTAATTTTAACAGCCAAACAGTCAGGCTGTTAATTACTTACTAATTATTTACTAATTCTGGATGGGTATAACCTCTGGAGAGAAACGTATTAGAATGAACATGGCTAGCCAGAGGGGTCCACTTCACACAAGATCTGGGGCCTGGGTCCTGGGGCCTGGGTCTACCTGACCTAAAGCAATACTCCCACAGGATGTGCTCTGTGATCCACACTGACTGAAGGTGCTGTCAAAGGTCAACACAATTTAAAAATTAAAGAATTTTTCACAATTAAAAAGGTTCCAGTTTCTTATCAGACTTTCTTTTGGGACATCATCTTTAATATAAGCCAACACCCGACACGTCTTCCACATGTCCTTTGTATTTGACTGACGACTGCCAGAATTGTCGGTGGGAGGAGGAAGTGAGAAGTGACAAACAAACTGACCAATATGACGGCACCGCTTTTTCTCCCCGCCACAGTTTTGGAGAACAACGGAATGAAACCCCCAAAACAAATGGAAGTCACAACTGGACACTGACACTTATCATCAAAGACACCACAACCCAAAAGCAAAGTGGAAAGCGAAAAACAGCCACAAACCATCTATCAAACGCGCTCTTCACACACAGGGGCCTCTGTGGCTTTCAGGGCTGGCCGTTTGACGTCAGGTTGACTCCCATGGACGAGGACGGAGAGCAAACACGAGGGGTTATTTTTACTTGGACATTCAGCAGTGTAGTCATGACTCACCTCCACACGTACTGCAGCAACAGACGTCGAACAGCTTGACAAATAACAATATCGCGGCCCCTCGGTGCAGCTCCCAGCGGGACTTCATTTATCAGGTTGGGCACTGACTGGACTAGTCCTGTTGGGGGAGGGTTGTTTTTAGATCTCCACATGCCCCATTCAAGAACCAGAAGCCTGGTGTAGTTGCGTGGCTTTGCCGATAAGACCGTGCCGTATCCACACAATAATCACATAATATCAGCCGAAATGTGATAAACTCTGGCCTACGCTCTTAAAATGAGTTTGATCTTCAGGTTGATTCAGTTCATCACTGACAAAAATGTGAGCCATCAACATATGGTCCTGTGTGTTGGCCACTACACATTTTCCTTGCGCTAACGCTAAAACTGGCATTTGTCACTCACAAACAGGAAATGTTACGTTTTTACGTATCTTTTCATTACATCTTGATATATAGTGTAGGCCAAAAACTCTAGTAGCGATTCACCTTTAATGAACCATTCAGACGCTTACAAGCTGGCTGGTGGCTAATGCTACCATGATGTCTTTAAAGTCAGTTTGATGCGAACTTATACAGAGTGTACAGAAAACGTGTCCCAAAATGATTATTATTATTTCTAATAATACATTTTGATATTATTCGAATGGACCTTCCTGGGGATTTCTTACTGGGACTTGGACTTGTTTTTTGTAAGGATCCTTAAAGGAATTAACATGTATTTTGACATTCCTGGAGCCCATAAACTTTCAGATATTGAAAAAAGAAGACACACGATAATAATTATGACAGGAAGACCAGGCTAGAAACCATCTGGTCTTTCATATCTAAGCTTTCAAAGAGCACACTGAAACTTATGACCATTTAATCATTCGCAAACATTCGATAAGACTTTCCAAACAGGCACAACATAGTAATGGGTCGCTAACAATCTACAGAGTGCCTTTAACATCCCCCAGAAAGGTCATTAGTCTCTTAAACAAATCCACAAAAGATAAGCTGCTGTGGTACAGCGTTTATGGATGAGTTAATATGATGAAGTCGGACAACCCCAGACAGAATCTATAGATTGGTGGCGACTGGAAATATCAACATGTGGATTTGGGCATAACTGGTACAACAAGAAGCTATCTGTTATCTGCAAATCCATGTTTCAATCTTGGCTTTGATCATTATAAAAAAAATCATTAAATACCCATGAAAACACAGTAAATGCTGAAAAAGGTTAATGCCTGTGGCGATAAGATGTTTGCTGTCTCTCAGGACAGGATGACATGACAGGACAAGTCTCAATCTGCTCTTCAGAGGCATAAAAGCTGAGGTAGGAAAGGGTTTTGGTCATATGGGGCGTTCAGAGGAGAAGAGGCCGTCTTTGTCTGGGACGAGGACGCGGTTCAGCTTACAGCAGCTCCGCCTGTGTGACCACACTCTATTGCAGTGTCCTGCTGTTCCTACTTCAGAGCATGTCTCAGAGGTGGCAGACAGGGGGAACACACACACACACACACACACACACACACACACACACACACACACACACACACACACACACAGATCTGTGCATACCCCTCCCCCACTGCCTCCTGAAGCTTTGCATTAAGGGTATAAAACACTTCAGGGCAGAAATGCTGCTGCTTAATTGGAGGCAGATATGATGATGGATGATGTCATGACAGAGAAAGAGAGCAGACGTCCTGCTCCAACATCAACTCCCTCTCTTAAGGACACAGCAACACTCAGGACAGGATGACATGAACCGCATTTATCTTTCAGTAATCTACACATGCTAACACGTATACAATTGGGGGCAATAAAATCTTATGTTTTGATTTAGAAAAAAATCCTCTGGCTACAAAGCTGGGTTACTCCCAGCCAGCTGGGTAAACTTGTTCGCAGTATAACAATGGATTTACATTGTCTAACTTGTTTTTTTTTTTTTTTTTAATCAAAGTTCCAGCTGTAACTTCTGTAGTACTGAACTGTTGGTGACCTTCCATCCCTGGCGTGCCCTAGGTGGTCTGACTGATATGGTTGATGTGATTGACATTGCTTTGGTCTTTCTCGAGAATCCTGGTACACTGACCGTCTTTACTGAAGTCCTGAGCCGACACCAGAGTCCTCTGAGTGTAAGATTAATGTTCCTTGTCTAATTGATTATGCCGTTAAGGGACTTCTTGGCAGTCATCTTCACACAGCTCTGTCTGCTGCTCATTCTCTTCTAGCACTACTGGGAATTATTCTCCACCAGGCGAAGAGTCCCTCTGGGTCAGAGAACTGCTTTGAGTTTAAGACACTTTTTCACTTCTTGGACAAGAGGGCAAACTTCTGCGTCACAGCGGTGAGTCGAAAGCTGAGAAGAGAGCAGAGGAGTGGAGGAGGCTCTCGGCAGGGCCTGAAGACCAGGACAAGGAGCTCTCTCCTGCTCCTCAGCCCTCACTGGCACCAGCCGCTGGAGATCCCCTGAGATCTCCAGTCTGAGATGTGCTTTGTTATGCAGAGTAGCGGGTTAAGCAGGTAGAACGCAGGCAGACTCTTTGAGAGAGAGAGAGAGAGAGAGAGAGAGAGAGAGAGAGAGAGAGAGAGAGAGAGGAGTTGGGGTGTCTGTTTTTTTTATTGTTGTTAATGCCGATTTAGAACACTGCTCTTCAGAGAGCTTTTAGCTCCAGCTGAGTTGAGGTTAAAAAACGTTCAAGTCAACAAAACGGAATCAGGATGGTCAGCAGTGGAGGGGGTCAGGGGGATAAACCCTGGGTCTGAGGTAAACTGAGGGTTTGAGGTAGATTTTGGGTCTGAGGTAAACTGAGGGTTTGAGATAGATTTTGGGTTTGAGGTAAACTGAGGGTTTGAGGTAGATTTTGGGTTTGAGGTAAACTGAGGGTTTGAGGTAGATTTTGGGTTTGAGGTAAACTTTGGCTTTGAGGTAAACACGACAAGTTTTTCTCCTGCTTGTGCCTGAAATGGGTCAGCAACACAAGGTCTTCACACACACAACCTTCCCAGAAAGAGAAACGGAGGCGTGCTACATCTGGCAGAAGCAGGTTTGTCATGAAAGGTGCTGCTTATTTTTTAATGGCAACATTTAATCTTTAGCCTATTGTAGATTGTGCGGTCTGGGGATTTAATTAGTGGTGGGAAGCTGATCTCACTGGGCATTATGTCACTGTGGCTTTGGGACTGAATGGAAGCTAAATGTCAGGGAGGAAATAAACGGTGGAGGCAGTGAAATGGACGTAGAGGTGAACTTGCTTACGTCTCAGTTATGACAAGCACACAATAAAACGTATAGTATTAACAAGGCTAAAACGGAGGCCATCACACTCCAATAGCTTTAGCTGTCATGGGCAGTAGAGACGTAAATGAAGGCACTCCATGCAGTCCAATCCAACAATGTTGATACCACTGCTGCATGTGCCAGGATTGTTTCTGCAAAGTCACATGGTGCCGTATTAAAACTTGTTCTGTTCTGCAACGGTGTTTCCAGCCCGTAGGAACTCAGAAATAGTAAAAAAAAAAAAAAAAAAAAACAACAACAAATAGCTGTTGGGGAGATAAGAGGAGGGTGTGTTCAGTAGAGAGAGACGAATGGGTCAGGCGTGGGAGGAGCAGTCACTTAGCGCACGCACACACACACACACACACACACACATTCATAACTGACATGCATGCCAAGGTTGGGGGGGCGGGGGGTTAATGTGTTGCCATGGAAACTGAAACACTGGAGCCGTGAGAGTGAGATTTGCTTGTTCTTTTTTTTTTTTTTTGCAACAAGATGAGGTGGACAGATTACTGCTGCCACGGCGACGTAAGTGGGCCATAAAAGATGTGGATGCAGTGGGAGATGTTGTGGAGCTCCATCATTTAAGATAGAGTCTGGGGCTCCTCAAAACCCCGTTAGTGGAGGTCAGGAAGATAGAGAGACTCCAGTGATAGGACAGTTTGCCCTGGCCAGAACTGGTCAGAGCCCACACACTAAATCTCCACGAAAGCTGAATGGGACACTTTTATTTAGTTGGAAAATTCTTCCCTAGAAAGCTTTGAGTCATTAAGTACAACTGGGAGGGAAGAGTCATAAAATGCAGATAAACCAGATTAATAAACCCAAATATGTGTCACGTTTAGTTCACCACAGTTCCAGTAATGTTCAGCTGCTGTTCGGTAGCACAGTGTCCTTTATGCTAATGGCGATATTCCAGGGGAAACAGACACTGTGGCTCTAAGTAGCTTTTGCAATGCAAGCACACACAGAAACACACGAGTCTAAAGCGGGTGTCACAGCCTCAGGGCTCCTACGGTCCATATGAGTTTTGGCAGGGGTCCATATGAGTCATATACACTCTGGTGAGTTCGGCATGAATCCCATATGGAGAGGAAAGAGGAGGGATCCAAGCAGAAAAATGCATGTAAAATATTCCTCATGTACAGTTGTGATCAAATTTATTCAACCCCCACTGAAATAAAGTGTTTTGGCCAGTTTGACATTGATTTTGATCATTTCAGTCATCTTATTTACAATTATATCAAAGAGGCACTTATAAATTAGACAAACATAACATAATATTTATGATGGAATAACCACAAATGTCTTTACTGTGCTCACATCATTATCAGTTTTATTCAACCCCCTAGTGACATTATTTTTTAGTACTTAGTACAACATCCTTTTCCAGTTATGACAGCTTTCAAGCGTGAAGCATAGCTTGACACAAGTGTCTTGCAGCGACCTATGGGTATCTTAGCCCATTCTTCATGGGCAAAAGCCTCCAGTTCAGTCACATTCTTAGGCTTGCGCACTGCAACTGCCTTCTTTAGGTCCCACCAGAGGTTCTCAATTGGATTTAAGTCTGGTGATTGCGATGGCCACTCTAGAATGTTCCAGCCTTTCATGTTCAACCATGCTCTAGTGGACTTGGATGTGTGCTTCGGATCATTGTCCTGTTGGAAGGTCCAACGTCTCCCAAGCCGCAGGTTTGTGACTGACTCCATCACATTTTCCTCCAAGATCTCCTGGTACTGAAGGGAATTCATGGTACCCTGCACACGTTGAAGCTTTCCTGTACCATTAGAAGCAAAACAGCCCCAAAGCATAATTGACCCCCCGCCATGCTTCACAGTAGGCAAGGTGTTCTTTTGTTCATAAGCCTGGTTCTTCCTTCTCCAAACATAGCGCTGGTCCATTGTCCCAAACAGTTCTAATTTAGTTTCCAAAACCTGTTCCAAAACCTTTGTGGCTTGTCCACATGACTTTTGGCATACTGCAGTCGACTTTTCTTGTTCTTTGGAGTCAGCAAGGGGGTGCGTCTGGGCGTTCTGGCATGGAGGTCTTCGTTATGCAGTGCGCGCCTTATTGTCTGAGCTGAAACTTCAGTGCCCACATCTGACAGGTCTTTTTTCAGTTCCTTAGCAATCACGCGGGGATTTTTCTCCACATTACGCTTCAGGTAGCGCACAGCAGTCGCGGTCAGGATCTTCTTTCTGCCACGACCAGGTAACGTTTCCACTGTGCCCTTTAACTTGAACTTGCGAATGATACTTCCGATAGTGTCTCTTGGAATATTTAACAACTTCGCAATCTTTTTATATCCATTGCCATTCTTGTGAAGAGCAATAACCTCTTCTCTTGTCTTCTGGGACCATTCTCTTGCCTTCACCATGCTTGGAAACACACCAGTAGATGTCTAGAAGGAGCTGAGTATCACAGTCCTTTTAAATCTGCCTAATTGGTGCTTATCATGCTTGATTGCTGCTCGTTGACATCCACAGATGTTTTCAATACCTGATGGAAAACACTGGAATGAACCTCTGTTCTTAGGAGTGGTAGTCGTAAAGGGGTTGAATAATTGTGTCAATGAAGAAATCACAAAAAGGCCATTTAATACTTTATGACAAAAAAAATTGATGCTATCTTAGTTGCATTTAGTTCTTTAACAAGTCCTTGTAAGATTTCATTATGAACACAATTACAAATGTGCACTGAATTCCATAAAACCCTTCGCAGCATTGGGGGTTGAATAAATTTGATCACAACTGTACCGGGAAGGCTGAGTAAGACTGTAAAACAGCCTGACAAAAATGCAGGCAAAGACATGTATGTGTGAAACTTAGAAAATGTCAAACTAGATTTAAAAAATATATAAATAAAACTAGTTAGCACATAGTATTAAAAACATATATCTTTAAATTAATATGAAATTCAAAAGTAATAATTAATGCAGTACAAAACTGGAAACATAGGAGCCTGAAAGATATTTGGTATGTTTATATTACGTTTGGTATGTTGGTATTATTGACTGCTGGAATATCACACTTTTAAGACCATTAGAAGATGATAACGAAACAGCTGAATTATGTCAAATCTGGATTGCCTTTATTATGTTTATGCAAGTAGAAATGTTCTTGTGACCCAATTTGTTCTATGTTAAGATGTTGTGAAACATTTTATAAAAATATCGTTAGTACATTTGCACAACGGTACAATATTAGCTTACACCGCAGTGTTCCAAGGTGAAGATCGGAGGCCATTCATTATGTTAAGAGAATACTGCCACCTAGTGGCCGAACTTTGTTATTCAACAATTCCAACGCCTCCCTTTTGAAATTCTCAGCCTGGCAGACACACGAATCCACACAACAGGCTCTTTGTAGTTTCAGTCAGCAGCAAAACCAGCGTACACTAAAACAGGGCTGACACAAAGACTCCTGTGCTATAGGAGAATGAGGGAGATGCTGACAATTCACTATTATTCACCATGGATACAGTACCCATAGGAATAGATCGGTGCAGGCCCGGCTAGGGTGTCAACCACTGGTGTAGGAACCGGGGGGGGGGGGGGGGGGGGGTGTTGATTCGTCTATAATAATATACATGTCTATAGCATTAGCGAACCGTGACCATTAAACCATTAAACCTGGGCCCACTGGTCTATAGTACAGGTCTATAGTTGTGACGGGCAGGGTGAGCAACTCAAAAAGGAAGCATCACGCCAAGTCTCAGGGAAAGAGGATGGTTTAATAAAAAGTGTGCAAACCAAAAACTCGTGCATTGTTCCAAATGAAGGAAATAATAACCAGCAGTCAACTGGTACAAAGACAAGACGTATATAGACGAACAAACGACCCTCAGGTGAGACGGATCACGGGTCCCGCCCACCTGAAGGTCGAACATCACGTGACAAAAAACAGGACCGCTGCCGCTATAACCGGGGGCGACCGGTAGGGGGCCTCCCCACAACGTGACAATAGTATACATGTATATTATGTCTATGATTTGTTGGATAAAAAGACAATCTGCAAGGAATTTGTAGCTGTGAACGATAAGAGAAGAAAATATTTTGGTTCTCTAGAGATAGACCATGGGTCTAAATGTTTAAAGCTTAAATGTTAAAGCTCAGCTCCTACAGAGAGCATACAAACATTTTTTTGGTTATATGTGAATATAATTCATATATTGTTTAGTTTATAAAGTGTCCTTTAATTTGGATTTATCTAATAATAAACATAAGTACAGAAAATGTTGTATTTTGTTTATTTATTTATTTGCAATTTACTATAATTCCACAAATGTTCTACGCCACTATTTACAGTGATTAACTACCTTACCTACAGTGGAATCAGTTTATAGTAATATTTTAGAGGATAGAGAGAGAGACATACATCCTGCATACAGAAAACTAACACTGCTCAAATGTTCTTGTGACTCAATACTCCCAGTATACAAGGTTATTAAATTGAAAGTTGTTCAAAATATGATGTGGCATATTTCTAATACAGATTTCATTCTTATGCCTCAAATCACAGGTACAATGTCTAATTGGATGTGCAAATCTTCAGGCTGCAAGATTAGAATCGTCATCATCTGCTATCCTGGATGGAGCGAACAAAACAGAAAACCTATTACGATTCATATCACACTTTTGGCTAAACATAAAATCCCGTTATTAATGAAGCAACAGGGGCTGATCCTGGATCAGTAGGACTCACTGAGCAGGACCACCAGCAGGGCGATCAGCAGGCCCAGAGCCAGCAGGGAGGAGAGGATGGCCCAGGCGCGCACGGCCTGGTGGGGGCTCCACAATCGATGGCGCAGGAAGAACAGTGCCTTGCGTAGGCCGGCCCGGGTCAGGGGAGGGTAGCGGGCCCTGTTCAGCCCCTCCAAGGCCAGCGACTTGACAAGGCAAGCCCGGTGGTGACTCAGCTGGTCAAAAGTGTGCTTCCCGTGGTACCGGCCCATTCCACTGTTTCCTGCCGGTGAGAGGGCATGGAGGCAGAGAGACGCTGGCTGAGTGGGTTTATGAATGAGATCAGAAATTACCGCATGCTCGTCATGACGGAGTTTTAAAGTGTTTAGACACTCCTGCGCCTTTTCTATTCATAAAACAGCATGTTTACAGATCAAGGGTATTTCGATAAGAATTTCCCACCTACACCCCCAAAGGGTAACGCGCTGACGGTGTAGTGGACGATGACGTCATTAACCAACACTCCTCCACTGGTCGTCTCATTCAGCATTTTCTTGACCACCTTCACAGGACAAAAGCTGATGCGAAGGTTCCTCGGTGTCAGATGTTCTTGGCAGGAACGCGACGGGCTCCTCTGAACAATACCTTCTTATTGGATGAGAAGATGTAGAGCGCCAGTGGCTTGGGCCTCTCGTTGATGAAGCGAATGGCCTCGCCGACGTCACTGACGGTGACGATTGGCAGCACGGGCCCAAAGATCTCTTCCTGCATTACCCTGGCGTGGGGCAACACATCCTTCAGGATGGTTGGAGCTGGGGCAAGAAGGACGTTATAGCACCACGGCCTCTGTGCAAATGCAACACTGAACGAATCCCCAAAACAAACGTCAACATGTCCAGAGACAGTTATCATACATCTAAGCAAAGAACAGGCCATGGACTCTTCACACATCTCAAAGCCCTGCAGTGCCGTACCGATGTAACACTGTGATCTGTCACTCTGTCCACCAGCAGCCACGGTACATCCCTCCATCAGGGCCAGCACGCGGTCAAAGTGATGCTGGTTGATGATGCGTCCAAAATCAGGAGAGTTTTTAGGGTCTTCACCATAAAACTCCTGCAGAGCATACAGGCACTGGATCACACACAGCCTCTATACTTATATTACTCCCCTTATAAACAGTGGAGGTTCTAGACCATCTGAACTGGGGGGGGGGTCCACTGGCACTAATAATAAAGTACCAGTGTGGTTCTTTTAGTAAAAATGAACAAACCAGCAATGTCTGACGAAACTCTTCAATCACTCTGTGCTGTGTGTTGGGATGACAGAGAATGTAGTCTGGCGCGATGCACGTCTGACCACAGTTAGAAAACTTCCCCCAGGTGATACGACTAGAGTGGGAAAAGGTGGCAAATATAAAGCCGGTATGCAATGCAGACAAGAATAAAGAATTAGTCACCAAACCTGATGTCTTACCGACAAGCAACCGCGAGGTCACAGTCTCCATCGACATAACAGGGGCTCTTCCCCCCGAGCTCCAGAGTCACAGGTGTGAGGTGGCGTGTGGCTGCTTCCATAACCACCTTTCCCACCACGCTGTTCCCCGTGAAGAAGATGTGGTCAAAACGTTGCTTCAGCAGCTCCTGGGTCTCTGGGACTCCTCCGGTCACCACGGGGTACATCTCCTAAAACATCCAAACAGCTATCACGCTAAGCTTGATAGGGGGCTATCCTTGCTACTGGACACGCCCCCAAACCTAATATTTATCACAACAGCAAAATCAAAACTGGTCTCAGCAAATGTTTCTGCCAACCTCTGACCACGCACCGTGTCCAGGTACTGAGGAAGCAGTTCCTTCAGAAGAGCGCTGGAGTTGATGCTCACTTCTGAGGGCTTCATCACAGCTGCATTACCTGATGGATCAAACACAAGAGCCAGTGTGAACGTCACCGAGCACTGCTTTCCTTTTCAAACACACGTCACTCATATGAGGGGATTGATAGTTACTTTCTGACTTTAATCAGACCACAACAGTAATCATCACTAAAGTCTAATGAGCTTAGTAATAAAATGATTTTGGCAAAAAGGGCTCAGTTTTAGTTAAAAATTAAACAGACACCAGATGCTTGACTGAATTCTTGAACTTTAAGTGGACTGTCCTGACGAGAGCAGGCTGAACCCAGCTGTGTACCTGCTGCGATCGCTCCAACCAGGGGTTGCAAGGTGAGGGACCAGGGATAGTTCCACACTCCAATGATCAACACTACACCCAAAGGTTCTGCTTTAACATAAACATCATCCATCATGGTGAGCAGGGTCTTCTCCACGGGCTGAGGAGCCGTCCAGTCAGAAAGTTTGCCTTCAGCCAGCCGGATATCATTTTCAATGCCAATTAGCTCAAACATTTGTGTATCCAATTCACTCTGCAAAACGTAAGCACATCACATACACATGATAAATTAGCAGAGGTGTCAATTCCAGGTTCAGAAAGTAAAAGTCCTCACCAGGATTTTGCTCAGGCTTCCTGGATTGTGTTGATTCCACTAATTTTACCTGGATTGCACTAATTAGAAAATCTAGCAAGCTTGAGCTAAATCCTGGTGAGGACTTTTACTTTCTGAACCTGGAATTGACACCTCTGTAAATTATAGTAAATTATCATACAGACATAATACTTATGTGAATGTATAAGTATCACACACATCTCCTAACATCTTTATTTGAAAAAAAAAATTCATATAAGCTGCAAGACGAGACACAAGTCATTTCTGACTTAATAATGTAGTGTAAAGGAGTAATACTAAAGGAGTAAAAAGTAGATTTACCCTATTGATGTCTCGTTTGAGAGCTGATGCGATGTCTGATTGGCGCTCTTTGATGAGCCTGAGTAAAGCTCTCAGCTGCTGTCTCCGGTACAGCAGGGATCTAGACCTCCCTGAAGCGAAAGCTCGGCGAGCGTCGTCCACCACTTTCTTCTCCATTTCTTCAGCGGGTGTCACAGAAAGTGGACGTCGGACACGACGAGCCCGTCGACAATAAGGCGGGAGGGAGCGCCCCCTGCTGGTCGTACTGTAGATTACTGTACTGGCTGATGAAAACAAATGCCACGAAGGGCGCAAACTCCCGTCTTTTATTATTCCCGTAGGTTTCAAAAAGTGCACGACAGAAATAAATTCATTACCAGTTTATGTAGTATTAATCTGTGGTCAGGCCAGCTGAATTTAGAAAACCCTCGGTCGCTGAAGCTATAGCCTACGGACCATTTTAGTGTGCGTCTATACCTGGGATGAAAACACGCTCCGCTTTTAGTGGGGAGATTTAACACGGCGTAATGAAACACATCTTACAGAGGTCTGATGCACCAAATGTTTCTAAAATAAAATATAAACTGGCTAATAGTGATGAGACTTCTGTTTGTTTTCAGTTTGATAATGTGGAGAAATCAAGTCTTCATCTTCACCCGAGACCTTAATTGCTGTAATGTCGCTGGCACATTTAATTCACATGTTCCTCTTCAAACCAGTTGCTCCCTTCGCCACACTGCTTCCTTGTTGTGGGCGCAGGTTAATGAAAACTAGAGATTTTAACTCCACTAACATCACTGTCAATGACATTCAAGAGATTTGCCACAATTTATAAACTGCTCCGACCTGCTACTAGTTTTCCATTAACTCCTTCTTTGGCATTTGTAAAGATGTTGTAAAGTAAACGTCACAGAATTTATACAATAGGCCTACTCAACATCTGACTCTGACATCTGCACCTTGGATTACACAGAGACCTCGCCTCGAGTGAAAAATTAACCTCCAGTTTCCACCTTATTGATGACAAGCTTCGCTATAAGCTATCAAGGGCACTAAATCACTTACGTGCACTCTAGAGTCTAGACCACTTGCTTACGCCCTGGATTAAAGCTCGCCAGTCACACATGGTCAGTAGTTCTCCAAGTTCAGGTCTTCTGCCTCCCACTTTAAAGGTGGCCATCATTACCTCTGTCCATTACCCCTTTTACCCCTGTTCATTACCCCTGTTACCCCTGTCCATTACCCCTGTCAATTACCCCTGTCCATTACCCATGTTACCTCTGTACATTACCCCTGTTACCCCTGTCCACTACCCCTGTCAATTGCCCCTGTCCATTACCCAGGTTACCTCTGTACATTACCCCTTTTACCCCTGTCCACTTCCCCTGTCAATTACCCCTGTCCATTACCCAGGTTACCTCTGTACATTACCCCTTTTACCCGTCCATTACCCGTTACCCCTGTCCATTACCCCCGTTACCTCTGTCCATTACCCCTGTTACCTCTGTCCATTACCCGTTACCTCTGTCAATTACCCCTGTTCACTACCCGTTACCTCTGTCCATTACCCCTTTTACCCCTGTCCACTACCCCTGTTACTCCTGTCCTTAAGAAACCTCAAACGTGCTCTTGCTTATTACAATAGTTATGTCCCATATCTTAGCAAAATACGTGAACGTGCAGTCTGTCCAACTGAACACCTGACCACCAACAACCCAGTTGAGCAGGCCTAATCATTATTGTACTAATATGTAATCAAAAATATATAGAATCTTAAAATACACCACAAGATTTTTCTCATTTTCAATTTTTCTAATGAGTTTCCAACTCTACACAACCTGTAACATTTAATGGATCATGTATTTCAGGAACATTTGTAGCGCATGATAGCCTACCTCAGATATATTTCATTAAGCCGCAGGATTCGTTTACTTCAGGTGTTCTGCACTGAAAACACCAACATCTGTTCACCTGGTCCGGCGCGGACGGGTTTGCGTAAAGAACCACACGTGCCGATATCTGCAGATCATTCCGAATGGCAGGCTGTGTGGTCCATATGGGCCGATAAATAGAAATGAGTGCAATAAAATCTAATTGCTTATAAGGAATTCAAGTCGCAGATTAATCTTCGTTCAAAGGTCAAATATCGCTTTTAAAAATATAATTTAAGTTAGGCGTGACGTTCCGTCATGTTAGCTAAAGATCACCAACAAAGCATCTGTCATACAAAGATCAGTCTCTCTTATATTTATTACAGATTACCACTTACCGTATTGGAGAAAGTGAAGTCGGAACCAAAAGATTCGAGCAGCAAAACCCACCTGGTGGATCTGGACAGTGGAGCTATTTATGCTCAACTTCAGGGAGGTGCGTCTGCCACAACGCAATTACTTCAGGAAACCAGCGAATAAAGCGACCCAGGAGTCGATCATTGCTTTTGTGTTGATAACTTTAATAATCTTTATATCCCACGTGACAATGTGCATATATAAAGTCAAATGTTTTTATTCTTCTACAAAAAGGGAAAACCCTAGAAATCCGCGCATGCGTAGTGAAGGTTTAAAATCCCACGGTTGTCTCTTTAGTGAATTGCATGAGATTCCCATCAATACCGTCTCATTACTGCTACAGGCGGTTTGGGGAAAACCTCCGAGCTTTTCACTGCCATTGAATATTCCCATCCAAAACGTAGACAAAGTCTAATCATTTACACCAAACCTTTAATTAAACATGATTCCAAAATGCATATAAAAAAGTTTACATTTACAGTTAGTGGTTATATTATGTAAACGATTCCTGCTTGTAGTATCAGAAGACATTTTTTCTGTTGCACATTATCAGCTAAAAAGTCAAAGTGTAACAGGACTTTATTACAGAAATTTGACAATAATGTGACATGATTCCAGGTGGTCCATGCGATTGTGTGATTGTCCATATCTGCCTTATCGCCAGAATCTCTGCGAAGCACACAACACTTACATGAGCGCATAAACACAAGGCAATCTTTACTCTCCAGACAAAAACACAAACCAATGCAACAACGTAGCAGCTATTCACCAACTTAAAGAGGTAAAGGTTCTCGTTTACGGGGCAGCATGTAAACAATGAGGATCTTTACAACCCACCCCTCCCCCCTGTAATTACTGCATGAGAGTTCAGGACATTAGGGAGAGGACTTATCCATACCTAGATAGTCATCTTCTTACTGTTCACTCTACTGTGTCTAATTAGCATGGGGAGGGGCTGATGAAGAACGACAGAGACTCATTGTGGAGATTTTCCCACGTTCACTCACTTCTCAGGTTATTTTATAAAATCATTCCAGAAGCAGATAACCTACATACCCATGTACCATTTTCTGATATTAAGTGCTAAAAAATAGGGGTCTCAAGCAAAAATCCCAATTTTTGTGTTAACAAATTATAAATCTAGAACGAGATCTAACCTCATTGCACTTTAATTATGTACTATATCTGTATAATTATGCTATAATAAAACAAAATGAACTCATCCCCCCTCAAACATTTAATTCACACGGTCATAATCGTGCTTCTGTGGCCTGGCCGTTTTGGAAGAGTCCAAACGCAGGTAATGTGGGGGAGGGGGGCTCACCTGCACCACGAAGGCAGCGAGCAGGGCGAAGGCGGCGACCTGCGCCAGGTGTCGGACGCGGCCCAGGTTGACCTGCCGACACAGGAGCAGACGGGCCCAGCGCAGCTTCTCGGCCGTGTGGGGGGGGTAGCGCATGCCGTTCACAAACTCCATGCCCAGCTTCTTCAGCAGGCAGCTGCGCAGGTGACTCAGCTGATCAAATGTGTATTTGCCATGGTAACGGCCCATACCACTGTTCCCTGGGGGAGGTGGGGGTGTCAATGTCTCATGTCAATGTCTCGATAATGAGTTGAACATGTCATGGTCTCACATGCTTACCAACACCACCAAAAGGCAAGTCACTGATGGAATAGTGAACAAGACAGTCATTGGCCACCAATGCTCCACTGGACGTTTCTGATATCATCTGCTTGATTACCTGTGAGACAACACGATGTACACATCCATCTTTTTCTTATTATTCAACAAAAATGCATTATCATTATCATTATCGTGCATTTATCATTGTTTGATACGACTTATTTACGGATATCTCACTTGCCTTATTACTGTAGGAGAAAACGTAAAGCGCTAAAGGTTTCTCCCGCTCCCTGATGAACTGGATGGCTTCATTCACCCCCTTTACTGGGATGATGGGTAACACAGGCCCAAAGATCTCCTCCTGCATCACCTTTGAGTCTGCGCTCACATCCCTTAGGACAGTTGGAGCTGATGCACAAATAAAATACATGCTCCAGATCCATATTTGGCTAGTGGTTTGTTGAAGTCTCAGTTACAGAGTTAGTCTATCAGTTTTTTAGAATTTATTTTATTCATTTGGTGTGTGCTTTATTTATTTTACCATGGAAGCTACATACCAATGTAGCACTGGGATTCATCATTTTCTCCCCCAATAGCCACTGTGCTGCCCTCGATCAGGGCCATAACCCTCTTGAAATGACGCTGGTTGATAATACGTCCATAGTCTATGAAGGTCTTAGGGTCGTCTGTATAAAATTCCTGTCGATTTGAATACAGAAGTGAGTTTCAGATGGAATGTAGAAAATGAGACCTTCATATTCCATAAGCAGCAAAAAAAAACCCCATAACATTCACAAACCTTAATACATTTTCTAATCTCCTCCACCACCTTGTCCTGTATGCTGGGCTCACACAGGATGTAATCTGGTGAGATGCAGGTTTGACCACAGTTAACAAACTTCCCCCATGTAATGCGGCTGAGGCATAAGAAACAAAAGGAATTTGAATTCTTAATGGCACACGTTTGAAAAAAAACAACAATAGAACCTTTGATATTATCTACAATATTGTTGAACAAAGAGAAACACAAACACTGTTCCATTAAATGCAGATAGAAAGAATTTCTGTCCCGCTGGAAATGCAGTAGTCAGCTGTGTGTTTACCAATCGCTCTCTTGTTAAAGGCAAGACAGACCTTGCCAAAAGCCCGAACCCCCATGCACCTGTGGTCACTGCCGTGGTAATGCACGGATCCTGGGAGAAGCTCACCGGCAAGCGACTCTCAGGTCACAGTCTCCATCGATGAAACAGGGGCTCTTCCCCCCGAGCTCCAGAGTCACAGGTGTGAGGTGGCGTGCGGCTGCTTCCATAACCACCTTTCCCACCACGCTGCTCCCCGTGTAGAAGATGTGGTCAAAACGTTGCTTCAGCAGCTCCTGGGTCTCTGGGACTCCTCCGGTCACCACCGGGTACATCTCCTGAACGCATTGACAGATATTTCAATACAATGCAGGAACTGTAAGAGCTTGTGCACCCGGCAGCTGAGTGTAGAAACTGCATGGATCTGACAGACAGCAGTGAGGCTAACTGAGGCTTTACCGAGTCCAAGTAAAGGGGCAAGAGCTCCAGGACTTTTGCTGTGTGAGCGCTGACTTCAGATGGTTTCACTACCACTGCATTACCTACAGGAGGAAAATATAGGATAAAACGTGAAGCTAGACATTCATGGCTGTGTAAACTGCAAATGTTTCATATACTTATAGCACACATTAGCACCTTTCTACAGCTCGTAGTTCTGAAGAATTTTCTAATCTGATTTGCAGATAAGAGAACTTTATATAAGCATATTTTTTATGGTATTCATCCAACTGGCAGGGCTGATGTAGTGTTGTGCTTTACCAGCGGCAATAGCTCCTACAAGAGGCTGAAGGGTAACTGTTATTGGGTAATTCCAAGCTCCAATGATGAGCACCACGCCAAGAGGTTCTGGCTGAATGTACACCACATCTGAGATAGTGAGAAGGTTTTTAGTCACAGGGCGAGGGGCCATCCACTGTGACAGCTTGCTGATGGCCAGGTTGATCTCTCCCTCCAGGCCAAGAATCTCATAGAGCTGTGTTCCATTCTCACTCTACTTATAAACAAAAGGAAATATAAAAAGCAAACAGTGGTTGGTTGAACAACTTTGCTTCTCCTGTGGTGGTCTGGGGTTGAAGCCCCATCCAGGCAGGTGCCATATACTACACCAATAAGAGTCCTTGGGCAAGACTCTTAACACTATATTCACCCATATCCATATCATGACAGAAATTGTAAGAAGCTTTGGATAAACACATCTGCCAAATGCATAAACTGTCACAAAACAGAAAAAAGGATTTTTGCAAATTTATTTCCGTTAATGAAGTAAAGTGAAAGTCACCTTGTGAAGATCTTTTTTGAGAGCATGAGTGATGTCTTTCTGTTTTTCCGTGATGAATCGCTGTAGGTTTTTCAGCTGCTGGATCCTGTAAGCCGGTGTTTTAGATCTCCCTGTTTGGAAGGCCTTCCTGGCCCGCAGAACGACCTGTGGCAGCTGCTCCTGGGACATTCTTGATCTGCAGGAGCCCTAAATGTCCTAAAACATTGTTCATGAATGTTGATGAAAGATAAAACCTTCATAGACGTCAAAGAGTCGAGGCCACCTGTCACCATCGTTCCAAGTAGAAGCAAAAGATAATCGTAAAGTTTTACACACACACACACGCACACGCACACGCGCGCGCGCACACACACACACACACACACACACACACACACACACACACACCTGTGTTAATGTCTGTAATTTCTGTGAAGAGCAACTCACAACAGTAAATGTCTACTGCGAAATAACATATTACCTACTGGTTAAGGTTACTGATGTAACAAGCAACTTACCTTGCAAGAAAAAAGACGGAAATATGAACTGGGCGACTTATTAAACTAGGAAACACTATAACACAAAGTGCAAGTTAGCTGGGATTTCAGGTTGTCACGTCATTAAGCAGCAACAAAACTCGTTTTGACAGATTTTCTTCGCTTTTTAGGTTGGTGACTGTCTCAACACGCACCACAGTGCCACCTGCTGTTTATTAACAGTATAAGGGTTGCTGCAGATGGTAACAGTTTAAAAGACTTGGCAATAGAAAACAAATAAATAAAACTGACTTAACTTAATTTACTTAAATCTTATGACAAAACATTAATGTAAGATTTGAGCATGTCTGTTTATATTTAACTGCAATAGGCTACACTTTCTAAAGTGTGAATGATAATTCATGATGACTTTTTTCTCACAATTCTGACTTTAATCTCACAATTCTGATATTAATCTCACAATTCTGACTTTAATATCACAATTCTGACTTTATTCTCTTGTGAGATTAAAGTCAGAATTGTGAGATTAAATTGTGAGAAAAAAAGTCAGAATTATGAGGCTTTAATCTCAGAATTCTGGCTGCCCTTTTTTCTCCAATGCCCCATTTTTTTTTTATAGTGGCCCTAATCCTCTTCCGTAGAAAACCGAATCACAGTCTTTAAGCTGATTATATAAATGTATGATACGTGAGAATTCACAAAGGCTGTGAAATATTGATATTTAACAGACTACGGTTTATGGGTCATTCCACAGAAATGTCCACTTTTCTGTCCCTAGATTTAACAGGGCAGTTGCATTTTAAAACTCCTCAAATTTAGGGATTTATTTACATTTTAAGACAAAACAACATGATATTTGAACAATTATATCTTTTTGAACCACTCATGAGTCAGTTTTTCTTTTCAAACATTTTGGTGTTTTTCCAAGTATGCCCAAAAATACAGTTAGGGCCAGAAATAGTTGGACAGTGACACAAGTTTTGTTATTTTAGCTGTTTACAAAAACATGTTCAGAAATACAATTATATATATATAATATGGGCTGAAAGTGCACACTCCCAGCTGCAATATGAGAGTTTCCACATCCAAATCGGAGAAAGGGTTTAGGAATCATAGCTCTGTAATGCATAGCCTCCTCTTTTTCAAGGGACCAAAAGTAATTGGACAATAGACTCTAAGGGCTGCAATTAACTCTGAAGGCGTCTCCCTCGTTAACCTGTAATCAATGAAGTAGTTAGAAGGTCTGGGGTTGATTCCAGGTGTGTGGTTTTGCATTTGGAAGCTGTTGCTGTGACCAGACAACATGCGGTCAAAGGAACTCTCAATTGAGGTGAAGCAGAACATCCTGAGGCTGAAAAAAAAGAAAGAATCCATCAGTGAGACAGCAGACATGCTTGGAGTAGCAAAATCAACAGTCAGGTACATTCTGAGAAAAAAGGAATTGACTGGTGAGCTTGGGAACTCAAAAAGACCTGGGCGTCCACGGATGACAACAGTGGTGGATGATCGCCGCATACTTTCTTTGGTGAAGAAGAACCCGTTCACAACATCAACTGAAGTCCAGAACACTCTCAGTGAAGTAGGTGTATCTGTCTCTAAGTCAACAGTAAAGAGAAGACTCCATGAAAGTAAATACAAAGGGTTCACATCTAGATGCAAACCATTCATCAATTCCAAAAATAGACAGGCCAGAGTTAAATTTGCCGAAAAACACCCCAAGAAGCCAGCTCAGTTCTGGAAAAGTATTCTATGGACAGATGAGACAAAGATCAACCTGTACCAGAATGATGGGAAGAAAAAAGTTTGGAGAAGAAAGGGAACGGCACATGATCCAAGGCACACCACATCCTCTGTAAAACATGGTGGAGGCAACGTGATGGCATGGGCATGCATGGCTTTCAATGGCACTGGGTCACTTGTGTTTATTGATGACATAACAGCAGACAAGAGTAGCCGGATGAATTCTGAAGTGTACCGGGATATACTTTCAGCCCAGATTCAGCCAAATGCTGCAAAGTTGATCGGACGGCGCTTCATACTACAGATGGACAATGACCCCAAGCATACAGCCAAAGCTACCCAGGAGTTCATGAGTGCAAAAAAGTGGAACATTCTGCAATGGCCAAGTCAATCACCAGATCTTAACCCAATTGAGCATGCATTTCACTTGCTCAAATCCAGACTTAAGACGGAAAGACCCACAAACAAGCAAGACCTGAAGGTTGCGGCTGTAAAGGCCTGGCAAAGCATTAAGAAGGAGGAAACCCAGCGTTTGGTGATGTCCATGGGTTCCAGACTTAAGGCAGTGATTGCCTCCAAAGGATTCGCAACAAAATATTGAAAATAAAAATGTTTTGTTTGGGTTATGTTTATTTGTCCAATTACTTTTGAGCTCCTAAAATGTGGAGTGTTATGACAGTTGTCACTGGTGTTACCGTCACTGGTGTTACAATCCTGATGGGTAACAGTACATGAAATCTTCAAATAAATGTACAAAAAAGGCAAAAAGCCATTTAGGTGTACCGTATCGTATAATTTTAAATCCTAGAAAAATACATTTACAGTTGTGATCAAATTTATTCAACCCCCACTGAAATAAAGTGTTTTGGCCAGTTTGACATTGATTTTGATCATTTCAGTCATCTTATTTACAATTATATCAAAGAGGCACTTATAAATTAGACAAACATAACATAATATTTATGATGGAATAACCACAAATGTCTTTACTGTGCTCACATCATTATCAGTTTTATTCAACCCCCTAGTGACATTATTTTTTAGTACTTAGTACAACATCCTTTTCCAGTTATGACAGCTTTCAAGCGTGAAGCATAGCTTGACACAAGTGTCTTGCAGCGACCTATGGGTATCTTAGCCCATTCTTCATGGGCAAAAGCCTCCAGTTCAGTCACATTCTTAGGCTTGCGCACTGCAACTGCCTTCTTTAGGTCCCACCAGAGGTTCTCAATTGGATTTAAGTCTGGTGATTGCGATGGCCACTCTAGAATGTTCCAGCCTTTCATGTTCAACCATGTTCAACTTGGATGTGTGCTTCGGATCATTGTCCTGTTGGAAGGTCCAACGTCTCCCAAGCCGCAGGTTTGTGACTGACTCCATCACATTTTCCTCCAAGATCTCCTGGTACTGAAGGGAATTCATGGTACCCTGCACACGTTGAAGCTTTCCTGTACCATTAGAAGCAAAACAGCCCCAAAGCATAATTGACCCCCCGCCATGCTTCACAGTAGGCAAGGTGTTCTTTTGTTCATAAGCCTGGTTCTTCCTTCTCCAAACATAGCGCTGGTCCATTGTCCCAAACAGTTCTAATTTAGTTTCATCTGACCACAGTACACTGTTCCAAAACCTTTGTGGCTTGTCCACATGACTTTTGGCACACTGCAGTCGACTTTTCTTGTTCTTTGGAGTCAGCAAGGGGGTGCGTCTGGGCGTTCTGGCATGGAGGTCTTCGTTATGCAGTGCGCGCCTTATTGTCTGAGCTGAAACTTCAGTGCCCACATCTGACAGGTCTTTTTTCAGTTCCTTAGCAGTCACACGGGGATTTTTCTCCACATTACGCTTCAGGTAGCGCACAGCAGTCGCGGTCAGGATCTTCTTTCTGCCACGACCAGGTAACGTTTCCACTGTGCCCTTTAACTTGAACTTGCGAATGATACTTCCGATAGTGTCTCTTGGAATATTTAACAACTTCGCAATCTTTTTATATCCATTGCCATTCTTGTGAAGAGCAATAACCTCTTCTCTTGTCTTCTGGGACCATTCTCTTGCCTTCACCATGCTTGGAAACACACCAGTAGATGTCTAGAAGGAGCTGAGTATCACAGTCCTTTTAAATCTGCCTAATTGGTGCTTATCATGCTTGATTGCTGCTCGTTGACATCCACAGATGTTTTCAATACCTGATGGAAAACACTGGAATGAACCTCTGTTCTTAGGAGTGGTAGTCGTAAAGGGGTTGAATAATTGTGTCAATGAAGAAATCACAAAAAGGCCATTTAATACTTTATGACAAAAAAAATTGATGCTATCTTAGTTGCATTTAGTTCTTTAACAAGTCCTTGTAAGATTTCATTATGAACACAATTACAAATGTGCACTGAATTCCATAAAACCCTTCGCAGCATTGGGGGTTGAATAAATTTGATCACAACTGTATGTAGGAAAAATTTCCACCTGTCAAAAGTGGACGTTTTTGTAGAATGACCCTTATCTGTATGCCTTCTGTAACAAACCCAATATAAAACTTGAGTTTTATGAGTTTATTGTAAACTTCAATTGTAAACATAGTGTAAACTTTGCATGTTTCGGTAGACATAGTAACCAATAGTCTAGCGGTTGTTTGGAAGAATGTTGTTGCATTACCAAACAATATTATTACCTTATTACATCTATTACTGAAATAAGATGAAATATTCGCAAATTATATATTATGCATTTTCAAACTTTTTTTTTCGAAGATACGAACTGTTTGTATAATATGCAAATTCACCAACAGGGGGTGCAATTGAAACTTTTGTGCGTTTCATTTCTTTATTAAATAATAATAATAATAATAATAATAATAATAATAATAATAATAATAGCAATAATAATAATCATAACAATCATAATAATCATAATAATTTTTATTTGTATAGCACATGTTATACATACATGCAACTCAATGTGCTTTACAGAATAAATTGAAGTAAACAAACAAAAAATAAGGTAATAAAATAATAAAATGACAAATAATTAAAATAATAGAAGAAAACAACAATAAAATAATGTTATGAAATAGTAAAATGACAAAACTATTAAAGTAATTAGAACAGCAAACATAAAATGTATTAAGTAAAACAATGTGATAAAGTAATAAAATATTTTACCATCAAAGTTGCATAACTAAATGGAGCTCTAAACAGGAAGATTTTGAGGCTCTTCTTGAAGCTGTACAGGGATTAAATGTCTCTGAGCTCCACAGGAAGAGAGTTCCAGAGCTTTGGGCCATAGTATAAGCACCCATTCCGATCTTTGACCGGGTTTATATTCCCAGATAACGGGCCAAGAGTGTTATTCTGGCATGCCTTTATTCATGGAGTACTTATCTATGTTTTATTTACCTATTATGAGTACTTTACTATTTTTCATTGATCTATTACGATCTATTGTGTTCTGCTACTTATTTTTGTTACGTAAATATGTCCTCGCCCCAGCAACCTGTTACAATTTGATAGACTTTATTATTTTTATTTTCATTGTATAGTATAATGACATCCCGCCAAGACTACAATAAAATGTAGTTACGAATAACCTAAAATATAGCAAGGAATTGTTTTTTTAAACTGGAACTCTGTCAAAAGCTGACATTATGTTAATCTCATATGCATGGACTATGCATTGACATGATTAAATGTCTGAAATAAAAAATACCACTAATACTATTCCCATGTAGTTATTGTTTTTACGATATATTGGAACTATCCTTTGAGGCGGAGGGAGACGCAAATCGTCACGCGGAGGTACACACATCATGAGGGGATGCTCGTTTCGTAGAACGTTATACTTACGTCAAGTGTGTCTAATACGGGGATCGGTGAAGGATCCTGGCATTGTTCAACAAAAAATACATTTATGGAGCATTATCTCTTTTAACGAATTTTTCAAGGAGCAAAATCACTCGCTTATACAAGGATAGCAGTGACAGTGAGACGAGACACCTGGCGATAAGAACGACCAGTGCAGAACGAGAAAGGCCAGTGCAGAATGTGAGCTGCAGAAAAGAGAATTAGCCCGAATTAGCCCAGTGTAGCTGGAGATCGTCGTGGAGCCGTAACGTCGCGCCGCGCAGAACTCTGAAGGATTCCAGCAACAATCGGCGGAGTAACGTGCCATTGTGACGTCAGCGCATCTAGATACATTGTTACGTGATTTTGTTACACACTGCATGTCGCTTTCAAAACAGAGGGTGCTTGTCATAATATTGCAAACCTGACTCGCTATCAATCTAGATTTTGTATATTTGGTTGCATTTTTTTCCCTGAGCTGACTTGTTTTGCTGCGTTTACATCGAATGTTTTTTTATGTTGTCCTTTTCTGACGTTGTGCGGACCCTGGCTAGCATGGGCAGCTCTCACCCGCTGCGCTCGGTTCCTGCCCCGGCTCCACACCAGCGCCGGACGGGCTGTTAACGCAGCCCACACCTGCTTCGTCCCGCTCGACTGACATCATGTCGGTTGTCGGCACAGAACTTATTTTGTCGGTTCCGTCGGAATTGCAGCGCGGTTAGCTGCTAGCTAGCTTTGCTAAGTAGGTCAGAAAATGACAGGTAGGTCAGGCGAATAGCGAGACTACACCAGAACCAAACTACCGACACCATAGCCGTCTCGCTGCGGCAGTCCGCGCCCTGCTGGGGGGGACGAGGACGGACACACAGACCCGTTTAAATGCGATAAGCATCCCACAAAGAACACGTAGACGTTGAACATGTAGTTGGTCAGCCATTCTGAGGCGACTTATCTCGAGTTGGCTGCAGTGTTGGGGATGACCAGGGTGTTCAGCAGCCTTTTCCGTCAGATAAGCGATTGCTGGTTTATCTAGCGGTCCAGCGTGAAGCACCTCCACGTCGGTTACGGTTCCGTCTAACCGGACCGCCCGCTGCCAGAAATGGAGACCGTGGGAGACTTTGAATACAGTCGAAAAGACCTGGTTGGACACGGAGCCTTCGCGGTTGTGTTCAAGGGGAGACACGCAAAGGTAAACGAGGCGCTTCACGGTTCTTGCTTCCATGGTCCAGCTCCAACATCTGCACACGGGTCAATGCTTTTTTTGTTATTGAAAGATGAGCATGATTTTGGTAAATACGCCTCTATGGAGATGATTAATAAACGGAATATTGCGTTCATTTAGCAAAACAAAGCGTTGTGTTTTTCTCTGTTGTGGTAGCTGTGGTTATATTGTAACCAGTATCAGATATGTGGACCAGACACTCATTCATAAAACGGGCTCGGTGTAAAAGCCCCCTGACGTAAGTGGGACAGTCATGTCTCGGAACCATTTGGGTATTGAAATAGGTGGGTGAGCTGTCAACATTATTATTGCTTCTTTATTAATTTCTCCACCATTTATTTCCGGAAATTATGCAAGCGATCTCTTTATTTGTGCATGATTCACAGACGATGTAAAAATAGCTTACGGTAAAACCACGTCTTGTCAGTCTGTGGTAAATGATGGATGTCATAACAGACATGGTGTGTTTGGTGTAGTTCAATGTACATGCGTAATCTGAAAATGTTATACAATTAAAAACACTAGATCCATGAAGGAATTATATCATAAGCCCTATCTTACTGTGATCGGTAATAACATCAACACTGCTTGCCTAATGTCGCATGTGTTGTTATTGTGCCGTCAAAACAGCTCTGACCTGCCTGGAGGTGTCATGTGACGTCCAGTACTAAGAAACTAACAGCAGATCCTTTTAAACCATACAAGTTGCGAAGTAGGATTCTTGGATCAGACATGTTTTTTTCCAACACATGCTCAATTAGTTTGAGACCTGTGGAATTTGGAGGCTAAGACAACACCTTGAACACTGTGTCATGTTCCTCCAAACGGTCCAGAACAACTCCTCCCGTGTGTCAGGGTGTATTATCCCGCTGAAACAGGTCACTGCCATTGGGGAATACATTGCAATGAAGGTCTGAACTTGGTCTGTAGCAATGTTTAGGTGGGTGGAACATGTCAAAACAACATCCACATGATCCAGAACCAAAAGGCATCCCAGCAGAACTTTGCCCAGAACGTCACACCGCCTCTGCAGGCTTGCCTTCTACGCATAGTGTGTCTTGGTGCCGTCTTTTTGCTGGGTAAAAACAACCCACACACACACACACACACACACACACACACACACACACACACACACACACACACACACACACACCACCTTCCACATGATATAAAAGAAAATGTGCTTCATAAGACCAGGCCACCATCTTCCATTGCTCCATGGTTCAGTTCTGATGCTCACATGCCCATTGTAGGCGTGGACGGGTCAGCACGGTCACTCTGACCAGGCCGTAGCTGCGTCCACAGCTGGCTGCAATGCTCCCGAGCGTTCCGACGCCTTCCTGTTACAGTCATAGTGAAGGCTGCAGCAGCAGACACACCCCAGGCCCAAAGCTGGGTCTCCAGGTGTCACACGTGGGCTGGGACAACCAGACCATAGAGCCGGCTCGCTGGATCACACAGAATGCACATTTACCGCCCAGAGTGATGGACCGCGTCACATGCCGGTACCAACACTGCCAACAGGCTACAGTAGCTCTTCTGTGGGATCGGACCAGATGGCCAGTCTTTACTCCCCATGCACAGTGAGCCTTAGCTACCCGTGACCAAGATTCTAGTGCACCTGGTGTCTTTCCTTGGACCGTGTTTGGTAGACACTGACCACCTGACACCCAAGACCTGCTGTTTGAAGCACACATAGACGTCACAGTTTGGCCGTTGTCAAAGTCACTCAGATCCTACACTTGCTAATTTTTGTTTCTGCATTCAACATGTGATCAGAAGTATAACTCACTGCTCACCTGCTGCCTAATCTCCCCCCCCCCCACCACCACCACCAACAGGTGGCACTGTACTGAGTACTGAGACAATGTTATTCACTTCACCTGTCGGAGGTGGTGGCTGATTGGTGTACAGTGTGTAGAGAAAAAAACAATGGCATTATGTATGTATAAAAAAAACTAGTACTATAAAAATAGAAAATAAATGTCAAAGTATAACTGTCACTCAAGTGTTATTGGGGAATATACAAAAGGCCTGACTGAGCAGTGATATAATTACAGATGCTGTTTTTACTGTTTCAGTAGGTTCAGCTTCAGATGCAATTACACTGTATATCTACCACACGTTTGCTGTGATGGGCTTCTCAACATGCCAAACAAATGATAAAAAATGAAATAAATCAGGGGAGAAACCCTGACTTACGAGAACATGGGTGTGTGTACCCTTAAGGACCCCCAGCCATAGATGTCATACACCAGTAGAGCTGCTCATCAGATCTCTGCAGATCTGGAGAGTACAGCTCACCTCTGCAGGTGTGGCACGTCCACTGGGCCAAAGCTTCTCAGTTGTAATACACGTCCTGTTTTTGTTTTTTTGTGAGCTGAGGCAGAGCTGCTGAACACAGGGTGGGGAGATTCAGTGGTTAATGTCAACAAGAAGGCCAGCAGCGTGGTGTTGAGAAAGGTTCTGCACTTAAATTGGCATCGATCACCTTTTTATGGATTGCTTTTTTGCCATATGGAAGATGCTGTTTCAATTTGATTCAGGACCGGTGCAAGGGAGAAATGAATTAAGAGTAAATTATCATAAATCATTAAATCTACAGACATCAAAAGTCATTTAGATTTTTGCCTCTGGCCAGCTATGGTTGGAGTACAGTAGTTAAGTGTTGCTTTGTATCTGCTTTTAAGAGCCAGTTATGGAGCCCTTTATGCATTTAGTTAACATAATATTTGGAATACCTATACGATCACGTGGCCGATCTACCTGTGGGTTGTTTGTTGAGGTGCTGATATAATGCAAACGGGTTCATTCAGCTCATCATTTAGGTGACTGTCACAGTTGTTTTTTTGACAATGCTTCAGCTAAAATAGGTCACTCTGAAGTCACACTGTCTTCCTGCGTCGCCTTAAGCATGTCTGTCCTTGCTGCAGGTCACTGGGACGAGCACAGCCACGCCACTCTCGTGTGCACCATAGGATAATATCCGATTAACCCAGATTTATGTGCAGTGTGCTCTCCTCCTATTCATAGACTACCATTCAGGTGGTCCTTCGCCACTGTCACCCAGCCGCTTGTCATTTGTTCATTGAGCAGCTTGAAGCTGTTTATTAGGTCATTGTTTGCTGCAAAGTCTCTCCCAGTGGCGAAAATCTCATTATCACAGTGAGGTTAGCACTGTTCCTTCTGCCAGGTCATGTGATCAGAAGGGATATTCTGTTTCTAATCAAAGTAGGCCTGTAGAAATCTTTTTTTTTCTACGCTGGTAAATTAGAAGAGACCTCACTGAAGGATTCTGTAATTGTATTTTTGCAAAGAGCCTCATTGGAGACAACGCTGTCGATGACCAGGAATTTAATGAATCTTGTTCAGTGCATTATATGTTCATTATCTGTGTTTGCCATCTGAAAACCACAGAGATGCAGTCAAGCCTGTCTCTGTCTTTCTGTGTCAACCCATGATCAGAAGCCAGACTGGGAGGTTGCTATCAAGAGCATTAACAAGAAGAACCTCTCCAAGTCCCAAATTCTGCTTGGGAAGGAAATCAAAATTCTGAAGGTGAGTTGTTTGTCACAGTTTAATGATGGGTGGAAGACCTAAAGCACACCTGAGCAGACCTGCACCTGACAAGGTTGTTCAGACAGGCGCTAATACTGTGTTTTGTTCTTCTTCTGTAGGAGCTGCAACATGAGAACATTGTGGCACTCTATGATGTCCAGGTAGGCTATGATGTCTGTGCACGTCTGGACAGAAGGCGGGTGCCAAGCGACAGCATGCACCTTCTGTTTGCTAAATGTCTCCTCTCTGACTTTGAAAAGACTTGTGCAGAGACTGTGTGCCTGGTGTGTAACCATTAACCAAGAGACAAGCTTTGCTGTTACATAAGATCTCCTCCCGCATGATATTGGGTGACGTCTATCCTTAATTATTTCTCATTGTGAAAGATGTCATTGGACGGATCATACATGTTGTAATGTTGTTACTCAAACTGTAAACAAGGGAGAAACGTTTGATTCTAACACTATTGCATATTACAGATGATGTTTATGTTGGGATAAGGAGATTTAACAGTACAGTCCTGATATCAAATGGCCTCTCAGTGTCCCAAGTGCCAGCCTTCTTCCTGAGATACTGGTCTTCCACGCCCGGGAGGTGCTTTGCCTTCTGTGTTAGTGCAGCCCAGGTGTGGGGAGCCCTGCTGGGTTAGTCTGGGCTGAGAGGGTTGGCTCGTGCTCTGTATTAGCGCTGAAGTCTACAGCGAGACGACTGACTACACTCGGAGAGGTGGGCCGTCCTTCATTCCAGCAGCGTGGACTCGATGGTTCCGGTCCTGATCCGGGAGCCTGTTCTCTGTTCTCTCTGTGCTTTGAGCAGAAAGCAGACCTACGTTTGGCTGTGCTGGGGAGATGAGAGTTGTTGAACGTCGGATATCCTGCGCTTCCCACGTCCTTACGTAACACGCCCACCTCGGCCCCACACTGCTGACAGGGCTCTTTAGGCTGCTGTGGTCCGCCTCGTTCGGCCCGATCCAGAAGATGCTTACTGCTCCGAGCTCTGCAACACACCAGTCATGGGAGTGATCTCCTCCTCCTGTCATAGTAGTGATCTCCTCCTCCTGTCATAGTAGTGATCTCCTCCTCCTGTCATATTAGTGATCTCCTCCTCCTGTCATAGTAGTGATCTCCTCCTGTCATATTAGTGATCTCCTCCTCCTGTCATAGTAGTGATCTCCTCCTCCTGTCATATTAGTGATCTCCTCCTCCTGTCATAGTAGTCATCTCCTCCTCCAGTCACGGCAGTGATCTCCTCCTCCTGTCATAGTAGTGATCTCCTCCTCCTGTCATAGTAGTGATCTCCTCCTCCAGTCACGGCAGTGATCTCCTCCTCCAGTCACGGCAGTGATCTCCTCCTCCTGTTATAGTAGTGATCTCCTTCTCCTGTCATAGTAGTGATCTCCTCCTCCAGTCACGGCAGTGATCTCCTCCTCCTGTCATAGTAGTGATCTCCTCCTCCTGTCATAGTAGTGATCTCCTCCTCTGTGCGCCCGGCAACACAGCGGATTTTACCATGCAATGCAGCCGATCTGGCATCGAGCTTGCGTTGTTCACCTAAGGCCAGATCTTGCGCCTGTGGAAGATGCAGCCTGACTGTGACGTGGCTAACGCCTCTGTTCGATTGGGTTATTTCTGTCCAACTTGGCAGGTTTAGTGTTTTCAAAAGGGAGAAGTGGGCGACCGTGGTGGTGTGTGGTGGCTCAACTGCTGTTTGTGGTGTCTCCACTGGTGCCGCTTGGCCAAGGTGCCATAAACACACACACACTCAACAACTAGATGTGTTTGCCACTACAAGAGCAGTGTGCATGAAGACCGGTGCTCCCTGTGAATGACCAGCTGTTGCTAATTGCAGTTTGTTAGTGCTGTTTAGTGCTGTGAGGACTCTCAGAGAGGATGACGCAGCTCTGTGGGCCAACGGGAAGCCTTCGCTTGGTACCGGCTTCGCATAACCTTTGCATGTTAGTTGTAATTGATCAGCATGCATGTAATCAAACCTTGGATTTCTGATTTTGAAGATGCCACATATGATTCATAGTCACGAGCACATGAATGGCGAAGCAGAATTGGGATCAGGGTCCTTGTTTCTCTGTCGTGCTCCGAAAGACATAGAGGGCAGAAAGGCAGCCCTGCTACGCCGGAGTGCCCCTCTGGGCCCGGGCTATGGCCCACACGTGGCCAGCTCCCACCGGGAGACCGTAGCTGCTTCTCACCCCCACAACTGCAGGACGGGAGGGCGGAGCTCCGTGGGGGAGGGAGGCCTTGGGTCTCACCACGTGCCTCGCTAATGGACGCCATTAAGAGCTCAAAAACACGCGCCCACGTCATCGCATGTCAGTGAGGAAAAAAGCGTGAACGAGGACGCGCTCTCCGGCGTCTATGGGTACCGAGATAATCGCCCCGGGCTGCTGATTGCAGCGCTAATGGAACCGTTGCCTGGATTAGAACTTTTGTTTTCTGATTGGGATTGTGCACTGAAGCCGTCTGCACTCTCAGTTCCAGGCGTCACTCCACTCAGCCCTCCAGAACCTCCGCATAGAACCACACCGAGTTATTACCAGCTCCGTAATAACAAGACGGAGATTGCCCAACTCAAGCGTGCATTTGCCTCTAATAGCGTGTTTAGTATGTTCAGCTGTATTTTTGTAACGTATGTCGGGGGCTGGAATATGAACCTCGCAGGCACAGTGGGGGGGTTGGGGGTGGGGGGGGGGCAGTAAATGGACCTCTTACTGGTTCTCCTGCTTCCTGCTGTAGAACGCAGTGTCCCAGCTGGGAGGGGGTTTGGCACTGTTATGTCTCTCTAGTTCTTGGAAGAGAGTGGGAGGGGTCTGCACCAAGAAACGGGGAGGGGGGGGGGGGTAAGGGGGGATCTGGAGCTTTTCAGGAACGCTTCTCCGGTTTCCAGCGCAGCATGGTGTAGACCCAGAGGGAAAACCGCCAGAGTTGATCCATGTCTTGAAAGCAAATGTGCTTCAGTCTGAAATCCGTCTGGGAGTGGGGTGCTTCTTTCTCACTATTCTCTTGAGCTCACAGTCTCGGTGTATTTGCCTTTCCAGGGAAGGAAATATATGTGTATTCATGAGCTCTGGCAGGACAAACAAGAGCACATGGTTCGAGTGTGTGTGTGTGTGCAGGTGTGTGTGTTTGCACCTCTAAATGGATGTTCTCAGAAACGACAAAGATCAGTTCTGGCACAGATTGTACTCTTCCACTTTGTCTGCGGGTGGGTGGTGTTCTGCGTTAACAATATGTCATGTGACTGGATCCTCACGCACCGAGCTCAAAGGTTTCTCACTTTCTCACAGTCTGAAAACATTATTGTGGTCATTTACATCCTCACTGTCAACAACATACCAGTGAAAAGACATTGCCTTGTCTCGAGAGGGCTTCAAGGTTTCAGGGCTCTTCTTGGAATGGTTTAAATTACTCAGAACTGTGGGCTCTGTTGTGTTCTACGCATTCGAAATAGCTTATTTAGTCACGCATGTCTGCTAGCATACAAGGGCTTGTTGGCAGGCCAAGAAAATCGTCCTTTTGTTGCTTCTTATGTCAAGCAGGTCAATATTGTGTGTGCGTGTGTGTGCGTGTGTGTGTGCGTGTGTGTGTGTGTGTGTGAGAGCGTTCCGAGGGCTCCTGGCAAACACACTACGCAAGCTAGCCAGCGCACGCTGTTGCTCGGTGACGCTGTGACGCCGTCACACCTCCGCTCCCCACGCCGGGGTCTCCGCGGCCACCGCTTCCTGCCCTTCCTCCTCCCCCGTCCAGCTGGCAGCCCATCGCCCGTTACGTAATCCGTCCGATGGCCTCTGTGGTCGGAGGCTGGTCCGTGTCCCCTCCCCCCCACCAGCACCGGGGCCGTCGGGTGTTCTGAGCCGCAGAACCAGGGGACCGGCGGCGAAGTCATTACCACAGAATAATGAAGGCTTGTTCGCATGCCGCTGGAATGAATACCGGGTTCCAAAGGTGCCGCTGACATCTCTGGCTGGGCCAAATGAATAGCCTCCAGCTCAGCTTCCCGTATGTAAATTCTATTGAGAAAATCGTCCCTGTACGAGGGAGTCAGTGACATCCGGGAGGCGGTAGAGCTAATATGGCTGCCGGGCCCTGGACCACCGGTGCCGTACGCTTCCTGCGAATTCAGTTACAGCACACAAAATGGCCACGCTTTGCTGTGGATGTGTGAATGTGTATAAAAGGCTTGTGAGTTAATGTGGGTCATACTGGAGCATACTGAGTCATACTGGAGCATAATGGAGCATACTGGGTCATACTGGGTCATACTGGAGCATACTGGATCATACTGGGTCATACTGGAGCATATGCCTTGAGTTCCACATTACTTGTCTATAAGTAGAGAGTTTCACTTAATATAAATGAACCTGAAAATTCAGTAGTATGTTAGCTAGGCAACCAAACATGTAGGAACTTTAGTGAAGTGGAGATGTCTCATTGGTCGTGTTCGTAATGGAGGATGAATTGTAATCTGTGCTCTTCAGTATGTCTGATTCGGTTGGTGTAACGAGAGATTCTGAGGCTTTACTTGAGGTTGTCGGTATCCAGATGGGAGGTGCAGTGTGTTTACCAAAGAGAACAGAGAAGGTGGCGGGTGAGAAGCAGGTGCTTGCTGGAGCTGCCTCCAGATGGCGGGACGGACGATTGGGACCTGGACTGAAGTCCCTCTGTGTGTCCCCTTTGTCCCCTGAGACCAGAATGACCAGAATGAATGTAGTAGCCGTTCCGCAGTGGAAGAACTGTGTATCTTACCAAAGTGGTATCTCTTTAAAAGTTGTTTTTCTGGTGTCTGCACGGTCATAGTGTGAGTTTTACTGGCCCTTTGTGAAATGTCTAGCCTTGGGTCCTTTTGATCTTAACCCTGTTCTCAGATCTGTAGGGTAAGAGTACAGCGTGTGGAATATGAGTGTGTTCATGGCAGTAAAGGTCCTGCTGTTGACTGGAGTCCTCTTCCTCCACTCACATTACATCCATGTGCCGTGCGCCTGGTCAAAGGGAAAAGCAGTTCTGTTTAAGACTGAGAAGACTAAAGTGCTGTCCTCTGTTTTCTTCTAGGAAACACCAAATTTTGTATTCCTGGTAATGGAGGTGAGTACACTGTGTGTGTTATCATTAACCCCACCTTCCCCTCTCTCTCCCCCCCCTTCTCCCTTCTCCCCCCTCTCTCTCCTCTCCCCCCTCTCTCTCTTCCTTCTACCCTCTGTCTCCCCTCTCTCACTCTCTCCCCCCTCTCTCCCCTCCCTCTCTCTTCCTTCTACCCTCTCTCTCCCCTCTCTCACTCTCTCTCCCCCCCCCCTCTCTCTTCCTTCTACCCTCTCTCCCCCCTCTCTCCCCTCTCTCTCTCCCTCTCTCTCTCTCTCTCTCTCTCTCTCTCTCTCTCTCTTTCACTCTGTTTCCCCTCATGTCCTTGATGTCCATATCTGACACAGTCACATGACCCGGTGCTCAGGAGCTCTGTACCATATTGCTCAACACTAGAATGATCGACAAAAGGACAAACTCACAACCTCAAGCGGCTAAACTAAAAATACCATTTCAGGAAAGCCTGTTTGCCAAATCAGCAGCAGCTGGTACGTCAGCTGGTATCTTTAGTGTGTAATGTCGTTCTGACACATCACGTGCCGGCTGATAATGGACCATGGACCAGTCATCTGATTCTTGTTTACAAGAGTTGAGTGGGAATGCTGCATTGGAGAAGAGACCCTCCACACATCACCCTGTCCGTGTCATCAGAAAGCGACGTCCACGGGTGATGTAATGACTGCGGCTGTGGCCTGCTCCACCCGAGGGTGTTGAAGGAGTGTCTGATTACCTAAAGATTTGTCAGACCACAATTAACTCGGCCAAATAGTGCTGACAGTACAGTGCTGTCACATGAAGACCAGTAAGAATCATCTGACCAGCTTATCTTGCAATTATCAAAGGGCCCAACTGAGGAACATGAGGATGGATGGATGAATGAATGAATGAAGTTACACTTCTATCTAGTGTCTTATTCAGAAACCAACGGTTTTTGCACGCTATTCTACACGCTAGTGAGATGTAGCAGACAATTATACACTATGTGCTCTCAGAGTATCGGCAACCACATTCCCCTGAGGGACTGAACCAGGAGCAGGAAGACAAGAGAGGACAACACCCAGGACAGAATGCCGTCCATCACTGGACACACACACACACACACACACACACACACACACACACACACACACACACACACACACACACCGGGGCCATTTTTAGGGTGGCTAATTTTGACCTAACATCCATGTTTTTGAGCTGCGGGAGGAAACGTGGGCGACACGGGGACAACATGGAAACTCCACCCAGATAAGGACGCTGGAGACCCCGATACTGAGAGGCTACTGTGCTAACCAGCAAACCACTGTGCTGCCCACCACAGCTTACAGGAACACAGTGCAGTTGTGCAGCTTCCTGAAATAAGGGGATTGGCTGGCCCAGAAAGGAGGCGGGCCAGCTGTAACACTGCATCACTTTGTCAGATTAAGTGAGGAGATTATTGTTATACATACTTTATATTGTACAGGCTAACACACAGTGTCTCAACCTCGTCACCTTCCAAACGCCCACTCGTCTATGTGACCTCCTGAACCCTCTCTTTACTCATCTGTAGAACCTTCCAAACGCTGCCTCTCTGCACTCCTCTATGTGACCTTCTGTAAGATACATACAGCTTTTGGGGTTTAAATGAATGTTTTTGTCTCTTTTGCTGCAGTATTGCAATGGGGGGGATCTGGCAGACTACTTACAAGGTAAGAACTTAGAAAATGGACCCAGAACATTGAACAGATGATACTGAGTGAGGTCCATAATCACTCCCTGTATAACATGGCGGGGGGACTCACTAATATGGTCTAATAATGTGGCAGTGAGAGTGTATGTCTCGGCCCCACACGTCTATGGTGGACCCCAGCCACCGGCCCCAGGGTCTCTCTGCTGCTGCCCCCGACCTCCACCACAACATATTTTTAGCTCTCATCATCGAGATGCTAAATGTTAATTGGCTCGTTTGCCTGAAGGAGTCAGCCGTTATTGTGACCATGGTGACAGTCGCTAGGCATGCTGTCTCAAAGGGGCCTTGGTATGGTTTCTTTTTGATGTTGTACATATTGGCATGGACCCCTCTCAGAAGGTTCTTGAGCCTGTGTTAGAGTGCATGGTCTGTGTTTAGAGAGGAACGCAGGCACAGTGGTGTTTTGCTTTTCTCTCTACGTGTGTGTGTGTGTGTGTGTGTGTGTGTGTGTGTGTGTGTGTGTGTGCGCGCGCGTGTGTGTGTGTGTGTGTGTGTGTCTTGCTATGGCACTATTCTCAGTGCTCTGGTGAACTCTCCCACGCCGGATGGTCTAAACCTCTCCAACCTCCCACTCTCTAATGATGCCATTGTTCCGTCGTTACATCTCCTACTGCAGGGATGTGTTCACCGCTAACACCGCTGCGTTGAGATGCTTATTAGTTGGGTTCAGGTTAAATTGCTTTGTCTGCTGACTGGGGTGGGAGGGGGCACTGGAATCCTATTAACAGCTCAGTGGATCACTGATCTTTTGTTGTAACGGAATCCAGGGGGTCACGCGCGTGATCCCCTACTGCAGACTCCTGTTACATAGTGTGACATAACCCAGGTCTAACGTCTAAATCCCACTAACGTCTGTCGTGCAAACCCAAATGAATCGACACAATGTTGATCTGTTAGCGCAAATGTTAATAGACACCAAATGTCAGGGGACACGGGGCCCATTGTCTGTAGCTGTAGTGCTCCTGCGCTCGGTGAATGGTATGAGCAGCTGAGCAAGGGAACGTGGGTATTGTAGTCTGTGTGGATGACCGTGTCTCTGTTGTTGTTCTAGCCAAGGGCACCCTGCGTGAGGACACCCTGCGGGTGTTTCTGCAGCAGATCGCGGCCGCCATGCGGGTGCTGAAGAGCAAGGGAATCATCCATCGCGACCTCAAACCGCAGAACATCCTCCTGTCCTACACGGGCCGCAAGAAATCCGGCATCAACGGCATCCGCGTTAAAATCGGTAATTTGATTACGTGGCGGCGCACGCTGCCGGCTCCACGCCGTGAGCGTCTGTGGGCTCATCGTCGGTATCACGTCATCGTCTCCAAAAATACGGGCTCACACGCGTGGCACATGGGACGCTCGTGTGAGCGGAAGAGCCCTCTGTGTACGCCTGCGGGTCTGCTCTGTGTCATCGTGCTATTTCTGGACATTGTTATGCAGCCTTTGCTTTGTCTCACGCTCGGCATTGTGGGGTTAAGTCGGCCAATAGCAATACGTTGCTGTACTTAACACTGATGGGAGTTCTCTGTCTCCTCCAGCTGACTTTGGCTTCGCGCGGTACCTCCAGAGTAACATGATGGCGGCCACGCTGTGCGGCTCGCCCATGTACATGGTGAGTCCCCCGGAGGCCGGGCAGGTTTCTGCCGATCCATGGCCGCTTTGCGCTCCCGCTCGCGTGGGTTGGTCCGGCTTCCTGAGCTGCCTCTTCTCCGCTCCTCCACAGGCCCCGGAAGTGATCATGTCCCAGAACTACGACGCCAAAGCCGACCTGTGGAGCATCGGGACCGTTGTGTACCAGTGCCTCGTAGGAAAGCCTCCGTTTCAGGTCAGGGTTCGTTTAAAGGTGTTTACCAGCCACAGGCTTCTCTCCAGCTCACGTACGCTCTCCCGAGCAGAAGTAGGAGCCGCTGGAGTGGTTTCTCCTGTCAGATCAGATTTGTGGTTTTTCAAAGAATGGAATGCATGGTGGAATAAAGATGGATCGTTCTGCAGTGCAAGAGCCCTGCCAATCACCTTCTTAGAAATATTAATATCAAATTGAGAGATTTTACCTTTACAATAATAATAACAGTAACAATAATAATGTCATTTCCAAGGCTCCCGCTGACTAGGTGGACAGTATGAGATAGTAGACGCAGTTTCCTTCTCTCCATAGGCCAACAGTCCCCAGGACCTGAGGATGTTCTACGAGAAAAACAAGACCCTCCTGCCAAAGTAAGGCCTTCGCTTCTTCACAGTGGCTCCGAGCCGTAGCGCGGTCCGTTGACCTCGCCGCTAAAGCGCGCTTTCTTCTTCTTCCCAGCATTCCGAGGGAGACGTCGGCCCAGCTGAGGGAGCTGCTGCTCGGCTTACTCCAGCGGAACCAGAAGGAACGCATGGACTTCGGTGAGTGTCACCAACCTGCTCCGTCGAGAAGCTTCCGGGTCGGGAGGGCCCTTCGACTCCAGAGGCCGCTCGTGTGGTTCGGTGTGACCCGTGTTTGTTTAACTGGCCGCCCTCTGTGCCCCTTGCAGACACCTTCTTCAGCCACCCCTTCCTGGAGCAAACGCCGTCGTTGAAGAAATGTGAGAGCAGCCGTTTATGCACTTATGCACGTAACCTCAAAGCCGTGCCAGCGCCAATGTGCTGAACAAGCAAGTGTCTGTTCTCTCCTTGCCCAGCGTGCCCGGTTCCGGTGCCCGCCTGCCCCGGCTCCGTCTCAGACAGCACCTGTGGTAGTTCGCCATCCTGCCGCTACGTCTCTCCGCCGGTGAGCGTGTCCGCTGGTCCTGCGGGGGGCGCCGGCGTCTGGATCGAAGCCCCCTGTGTGCCCACACACCGCGCTAACATCATTATCCCAGCACACGGGAGGTGATAGATATCCCGTTAGTCCCGCGCTTGTCCTGACCTACAGCTCTCTCTGTGTCCCACTGTCTTCCTGTAGTCCCTGCCGGACATGCAGGCGCTGCCCGAGGACGTGCTGTCGTCTCCGCCCCTGGGACCGCCCAACTACCTGCAGCTGTCTAAGGAGTCCAGCACCAGCAGCAAGAACTCCTCCTGCGACACAGATGACTTTGTGCTGGTGCCACACCTGTCTGGGGAGCAGTCCTGTGAGTGAGACCTGTCTGTCTGTCTGTCTGTCTGTCTGCATCCATCTGTGTGCGCGTCAGATTCTGTGGGTGTGTGCGCAACTCTGAATGTGAGTGTGTGTGTGTGTGTGTGTGTGTGTGTGTGTGTGAGGATGTATGATGGTGAATTGTTGTGGGTGTGTCTGTGGGTGTGTGTGTGTGTGTGAGGATGTATGATGGTGAATTGTTGTGTGTGTGTGTGTGTGTGTGTGTGTGTGTGTGTGTGTGTGTGGATGTATGATGGTGAATTGTTGTGTGTGTGTGTGTGTGTGTGTATTGTGAGTTACTCACTCCTGTGTTCTGCTCAGATGATCTGGCCATGGGGGCCCCTGGCCGCCGACCGTCCAGCGAGTTTCTGCTGTGTGGAGGGTGAGTACATTGTCACCACCACTGTTTCCATGGCTACACATCACAGCCCAACACACCTGAACAAAGATGGGGTAACATGTAACACTCGAAACCACCACACAGCAGCTTATCTGTTCAAAGCCGGATTACTGGTACCACCAGCAGAACATTGAATTATATCTGGCAAACATCTGGGAGCCGTACGCAGGCGTGTTGTGGATTAGCGTGCTGGGTCTGTTTGTGTTGTTGAGGTCAGGGGAGATATCTTCACTGTGTGTTGTTGAGGTCAGGGGAGATATCTTCACTGTGTGTTGTTGAGGTCAGGGGAGATATCTTCACTGTGTGTTGTTGAGGTCAGGGGAGATATCTTCACTGTGTGTTGTTGAGGTCAGGGGAGATATCTTCACTGTGTGTTGTTGAGGTCAGGGGAGATATCTTCACGGTGTGTTGTGGAGGTCAGGGGAGATATCTTCACTGTGTGTTGTGGAGGTCAGGGGAGATATCTTCACTGTGTGTTGTTGAGGTCAGGGGAGATATCTTCACTGTGTGTTGTTGAGGTCAGGGGAGATATCTTCACTGTGTGTTGTGGAGGTCAGGGGAGATATCTTCACTGTGTGTTGTGGAGGTCAGGGGAGATATCTTCAGCTCCTACACCTCTTCAGCTGTCTGGTCATGAAGGTGAAAGACAGAGGAGATTCCATTATGAGAATATGACCTAGGGCAACATGTCTGCTATTTTTGCACTGAAGTTAACTGGCATGAATCACAGCCTCGGTGGGTGTGTGTACGTGTGTGTGTAGGGTGTGAACCTTCACACTGTTTAGTCATAAAATAGCAGCTTTGAGGAATTAATTATGATAAATCTCTCATCCAGTAGATTTGTAATTCTATTGAAGAAATCAGCTTTATTATATCGTTGAAAAGCCCATGTCATGGTAATTTGGCACAATATTGTTTATATTGAGTGCTAACTAACAAAAAACTTAAAAAATGGTTTTGTATTGCATACTTTATTAAGCTGAGTAACGTCTTCTTCTTCGACGTGTGCAGGCTGTGTCTCTCCTCACAGTGTCCTCTCATTTAGCCATATTAGTGTGATTTTATGGGGTGAAACGGTTCAAGTCTTTTTCGATATGCTGCTACTGTGGATGTGCTGGAACTTCACTGCTACTGTGGAGCAGTTGATCGAACTAAAAACCACTTCCTCCTCTATTTCCTCTTCTGCATGTGCACAGGAGCAAAAACATGTTCAGCCTGCTGGTCTGCATCTACTCTGAACACACACACACACACACACACACACACACACACACACACACACACACACACACACACACACAGTTGTCGTTCCTCTGTGTGAGTGGTGGGCTCCCAGCAGTCTGCTGAGCTCCTCCGCGTGCGTGTGTGCGTGCGCGCGCGTGTGTGTGTGTGTTGGGCGGGCACCAGCTCCTCCAGGAGAGACCTCCACTTTTCCTGGAGCTGCTGAACTCTGCTCCACGCTCCGTTCCCATGGAGACGTGTTCTGAGTTGCAGGGCGACCTGCACGGTGCTGGTCCGCCACAGACGCACGGCCCTGCGTCTCGACTGGGTCTCGCCTGAGTCTCGCCCGAGTCTCACCTGCAACCCGGCTGTTTCTGAAGCGACAGCATGCACGTGCCCCCTGAAAAACTTTATTTATTTTTCCAGTTTCACACTATATAAAGTTTGGTTGGTTAGTGTTCGGGGTGCTTTGACCTTTTTCTTAGACAGAGAGACTTTCTCCAGAGAGACGTTTTGTTGTGCTGTGCCATGCTGATCTGACTCGGGCTGAAGACAAAGGAATCTTCTCTGTTTTCTTCAGCTGGGCAGCCTGCTGTGAGTCACGTGTAGGGCTTTTGCTGGGCTGTTTCCTTCCAGAACCTCCCCCACTCTCCAGAGCGGTACACCACAGCAGACTGAAGCTCACGGCCCAGTCTAACGCTCCAGTTGTTTCACTCGTACCTCTTTTCATAGTTATTCCCTTCACCCAAAGTGGCCTGTAGGTACACACACATGTATGCCTCATGTAGGAGAACCACTCGTGACGGTTTCCCAAACATGTCTTGTTCCCTTAAAACACACAAAAAATGCAAATAAGCAGTTTTTTTTCTTCTCGTGTAACAGCACGTGTTGTCGGCCCAGGTTCAGCCCACATTGTCACTGGGCCAGACCCTGGCTCCTCCTTCCTTTGCAGTGATTGGCTGGAGCCACATGTGTTTACACTTTTCCTCTTCTCTCAGCTGCTTGGCCACGCCCCTCATACAGGAAAAGGGCTTTTTCATACTGCATTCGGCTGCGGTTTGCAAACAAAGAGCTCACCTCTCGGCTCGGTCACATGTATCCTCTTTTAGTTGTTTATTAGGGGTTTGTTTTCTTAGTGTGTAATATTTACATGCACGTGTCTTTGGGAAAAGGAGAGAGCTCTCGTTGTCGGATGTTTCTGGAACTTTGAGTTGTGCTGGTTGTCTGACTGGCACCATGGTGCAGCTTGTGCAGAAGCACGCCGAGATGACGCCGTTCTTCTCCGCCATCCCCAGGGCCACGCAGCCGCCCCCGGGCCAGACCCCCGCGGTGTCTCCTCGGGCCGAGACCACCCCCATCCCCGTGCCCACGCAGGTCCGCAACTACCAGCGGATCAAGCAGAACCTGTCCAGCAGCCCCACCGCCGCCCTGTACGGCTCCCCCAGGTAAGAGGTGCCGTGTCTGGGTGGAGCCTCCGCCCTCGTGTGCTGCGACCTGACTGTCCTCTCCATTTGTGAACCACCAGAGCAGATCGGTCCTGCCGGGTTGCTTTGATGACTCAGTGGTGTGTGAAGGTTCAGGAGGTTGTGCTTCTGGGCCACCGGCTCCTCATTGCATCAGCCGTACGAGTCTCGTTGTTGCGATCAGTGTGTGTATCGACTGTGTATCAGTGTGTGTATCGACTGTGTATCAGTGTGTATCAGTGTGTGTATCTGTGTGTATCGACTGTGCATCAGTGTGTATCGACTGTGCATCAGTGTGTATCAGTGTGTGTCAGTGTGTGTATCGACTGTGTATCAGTGTGTGTATCGACTGTGTATCAGTGTGTGTATCGACTGTGTATCAGTGTGTGTATCGACTGTGTATCAGTGTGTGTCAGTGTGTGTATCGACTGTGTATCAGTGTGTATCAGTGTGTGTCAGTGTGTGTATCGACTGTGTATCAGTGTGTGTATCGACTGTGTATCAGTGTGTATCAGTGTGTGTATCGACTGTGTATCAGTGTGTGTCAGTGTGTGTATCGACTGTGTATCAGTGTGTGTCAGTGTGTGTATCGACTGTGTATCAGTGTGTATCAGTGTGTGTATCGACTGTGTATCAGTGTGTGTCAGTGTGTGTATCGACTGTGTATCAGTGTGTGTCAGTGTGTGTATCGACTGTGTATCAGTGTGTATCAGTGTGTGTATCGACTGTGTATCAGTGTGTATCAGTGTGTGTATCGACTGTGCAGCCCCCCCGATGACACAGGGACGGGGGGTTGGGGCCCCACTTAGTCATATAAAGTGAGGAAGAAGGAGCTTTTGTATTTGCAACAGTTGCCCCAGCATGGGGCGGATGTGCTATAGGCAGGTGCCCTGCAGGGGGCTTTTACCAGGCCGGCCCACTGATCACAGGCAGCTGGGACCTCCAGTAGCTGTTGCTTCACTCCCCTGGGCTTGGCTCTGGGTCTGGGGCAGGATTATACCCCCCTCTGTCTTCCCTGACCCACAGTGCCCAGCTGCCCCCGTCTGCGTGAGGAGGGAGAGGCTCGTTTCTTTTCTGCCACTAACGGTGGCGTGAAACGGCCCGATCTTTAACAAGCCCTGACAGGAGAGCTTACCGTTGTTTGGGTGTTGCTACTGGATGGACTTGGCGTGTAGCGAGTGTTTTCATCTTACGCAGGAGTGGTGCGTGATGCCAGAGAAAAGGCATCTGGCTAATGCGACCCACTGTTTGAGTCATGCTTTCGTGTGTGTGTGTGTGTTGTTGTGCAGGTCTGGTACGGTGCGTCGCTCCAACACCAGTCCTATGGGCTTCCCTAAGGTGGCCTCGGTCTCCCCCAGTCCTGCTGATGGTCACACCGTGGGACGAAGACTCTCCACGGGCAGCTCGCGCCCGTACTCCCCCTCTCCCCTGGGTAAGAGGAGCTCACCTCCCCCACCTCACCTGTCCTCCCCCCTTCATTCACACCTTTTCCACTCCTTTTATTATCTTCTCTTTTTCTCTATCACTGAGGTGTATATAAATGAGGTTACCATGGACATGTTCTGGATGGAGGGGTTGTTTGTTAGCGTGAAGTGTGATGTGTGTATGTGTGTGTGTGTGTATGTGTGTGTGTGTGTGTGTGTGTGTGTGTGTGTGTGTGTGTGTGTGTGTGTGTGTGTGTATGTGTGTGTGTGTGTATGTGTGTGTATGTGTGTGTGTGTGTGTGTGTGTGTGTGTGTGTGTTTTGTCCAGTGGGCACTATTCCTGAACAGCTCGGACACTGCTGCTGTGGACATCCCCACAGCCACGAGGCTCGTAGCCGGAGTTCATCTGGGGGTGAGTTTTGTGTGTGTGTGTGTGTGTGTCTCTTAACATTCCCATGAGCCTCTCTGTTTCCTCTGACTTGCCTCTCCTCTGGGTCAGTGTTCCTCATCCAAAGGGGCTGGTCTCCATGGTAACCCCCCTCACTAAGGAGGGCTTTAAATGGTAGACTGCAGCGTTTAGACAGATGGTGCGGCTGCAGCACCGAGACGAGCTTCCGTTCAGACGTAACGTGACGTAACGTGACATATCGTGACATATCGTGACATAACGTGACATAACGTGACATAACGTGATATAACGTGACGTAACGTGACGTAACGTGACATATCGTGACGTAACGTGACGTAACGTGCCCCAGTGTCTGTGGCAGACTGTTATCTAATCACAGGGGTCATGACCTCTGCTCACTGGAATACTAGTTCCTTCTCAGCTTAAACATTAACACAAGGAACTTAAGCCGTTCTCAGAGGCATCTTCTGTTTCAGTGTTATAGGGTCACTAGACTGTGACCTTTTCATTTGAACTGTGGTGCCATCTAGTGGACAGAGCATGCATACACGCTGATTTTATGCTCATTCCATGACCAGAGAGATTAACTTAAATCTGCTGTAATTGATGTTAGATATTTTGTTAACTTCTGTGAATTTGCAGCCCTTTCAATGTCCTCCATCAGGACCTTTGTCTAAAGCTCCGCCCTCTGTTGACCTTTGTCTAAAGCTCCGCCCTCTGATGTCATGCGTGTTCAGTGCTCACCCTTCCCCTCTAGACGCTGCATGAACACAGGACGTAATTGTTAGGCAGGGACAGCTGCCTCCTTTTTTGCCAGGGTTGCCCAGTGCTAACCATGTCCACCACAGAGACTATTTAAAAACAACTTATTTAGTGAGTGCTACCAGTATGTAAACAGTTTAGCTGCAGAGTCTCATGAAATAGCCGTAACTATTGAAAAAACGTAAGTAAGGAGGATCTGGTGACGGTCCTTTTAAGCCTGCAGAGATGTCTGAGCGGTGTTTGTTTTGACAGGTTCCCCCGTGCCCTCATCTCAGTTGCTGGGAGCCCGTCTGCAGAGCGCCCCCGTCCTGACGGACATCTACCAGAACAAACAGAAGCTGCACAAACAGCTTTCTGACCCCTCCGCGCTGGCCTCTCCCCCCTCCTACTCGCCTCAGCTTGGTCGCCCCGGCAACCTAGGCACCTCCCCCACCAAACACCTGGGCTCCTCCCCCCGCACCTCCGATTGGCTGCAGAAATCCCCGCTGCCCACGATCATTGGCTCACCCACCAAAGTAGGCTTTATGAACCTAGTGCGGTGTAGCGATTTACTGGCTCTGTACTTTATATCAGGCGAGGAGAGAATCACGTTGTGGCTTGTGGTTGTTTTACAGACGACTGCCCCCTTTAAAATCCCCAAAACGCAGGCCTCATGCAACCTGATGGCCTTAGCCTCTCAGCTGGGCACGGCGGACAGTCCCGCCCCCACCAAGACGCTGAACGAAGCCCGTGACCTCTGCACCCTCCACGGCTCTCCGTACAGCGCCGGTCGGCACTTTGCGCCCGAGGCAGGCAGAACCACCTTTGGCAGGTACCGCAAAAAGTTCAGACCCACGTGCTTCCTGCAGCCCCGGAGAGCCCAAGGTCTTGGGTTGCCTGCAGTGATATGATATGGATGTTTTCTCCCAGGTCGGTGAGTACAGGGCGGTTGTCCGAGCAGCCGGTGAGGATCACGCTAGGAGGTCAGACGTACCAGGGCAGCACAGACAGCCTCAACACGGAGAGACCAATGGACACAGGTAACGCGGGCGCTCCTGTTATGTGTAAGCATGCTTCTGACTGGGTTTTATTGCCGTCATATCATTGATGTGGGTGCAGAATAAGGCTTCATGTTATGATGCACCTGGTTTGGTTGTTTTTGTATTTGTTTTGTCCTCATGTCTTAAATACCATGAGGCTCCATGATTGGCTTTTAGTGCTTGTAAGAGCGGGCTTGATTGGCTGTGGCTGTGAGTGACCCCTGTGTTGTGTTTGCTGTATGTGTGTGTGTGTGTGTGTGTGCGTGTGTGTGTGTGTGTGTGTGTGGCGCGTGCACGCTCCCCCCCCCCCCACCCCCCCCCCCCCCCCCCCCCCCCCCCCCCACCAGCCCCGGCAGGGACGTGTGGTTTGGCAGTGTGCGGGGCGAGTCCCCGTGCCGTGGTGTTCACGGTGGGCTCGCCCCCCAAGAGCAGCACCCCTCCGTCCTGCAGCCACCTGGCCACACGCCCGCGCACCACCTCAGGTGAGGGGCTTCCCCTGCTCCGCCCTCCACCTCCAGCAGACGGAGCAGCACATCTCCCCCTCCGCTCCGCTTCCACCGACTGTCTGCTGCATGGCTGACACGTACGCCATCCACCCCGGAAGGAGTCGACCGGTTAATGCAGCTTCGCTCTGCGCGTGTGTGTGTGTGTGTGTGTGTGTGTTTCCGCAGTGGGTTCCAACAGCTCGGCGGGTTCGCTGTGCTCCACCAGTGGGAGGGTGTGTGTGGGCTCTCCCCCGGGCATGGCCATCGGGACCTCCCCTCCCGGTGCGGAGGCAGCACCCAGCAGTCTGTGCTACGTCCCCTACGGCACCTCCCCGCCCAGCCTGGAGGGCTTCATCACATTCGAGGCCCCCGAGCTCCCCGAGGAGACGCTGATGGAGGTGAGGGCACTGACGGAGTTCTGCGCGAGTCAGCGAGACGCGGAACGGCGCCAGGCAGGAAACCCGCCCTCACGCGGGAGCAGAGCCTGACGCGCAGGTCGATCCGTGAAATCAATCCATCCAATCGGAGAGAAGCAGGAAGGACAGGGTGACCTACGAGGTCTGCAAGTGTGCTGATGTGTGTGTGTATGTGCCTGTCTTCACAGCGAGAGCACACAGACACGCTGATGCACCTGCGTATGATGTTGTCCTTCACGGACTGCGTGCTGGAGATGGCGGCTGTACGGGCGGGCGGGGCTGACCTGGGGTCGTCGGCCGCCTCTCTCTACCCCCCCCAGGAGAGCGTGGTGGTGGATCAGATCAGCCAGCTCAGCAAAGAGTGGGGGTAAGACCTCCCCCTCCTACACACACACACACACACGCAGGCCCCACGCCGCACGCAGCACCACCCGCGCCCGGCTCTGCTCGGCTGCACTCATGCACGCTGCTCCATGTCGCCCCCTGCAGGCAGGTGGAGCAGCTGGTGTTGTACATGAAGGCGGCTCAGCTCCTGGCTTCCTCTCTGCATCTGGCCAAAGCCCAGATCAAGTCTGCCAAGCTCAACCCGTCCAGCGCCGTCAAGCAAGGTAAGCGTCTGCTTTTAGCGCACCTCCGTCGAGGCAGTGCAGTGCTAGTCGGTAACACGTGACGGCGTGAAAAACACGTGAGACAGGTGAGATGATTGGAGATGTTGTCTGTCTGTTCTTCCCTTCCTCGCTGCTCCCGTCACTCTGCAGTGGTGAAGAACCTCAACGAGCGCTACAAGACCTGCATCTCTCTGTGCCGCCGGCTCACCGACAAACTGAACCACTTCTTCTCCGACAAGCAGCGCTTTGTGGACGAGATCAATAGCGTGACGGCGGAGAAGCTCATCTATAACCACGCCGTGGAGATGGTGAGTGGCGAGAGGCCGAGCGTGACACGGTGTCTTCCCGCTACGCCGGCGTCCGTGTGTATGGTGCGAGGGGCCTGAAGCATGACTGTTTGCGTGTGTCTGAACGTGCGTGTGCAACAGGTGCAGGCGGCCGCCTTGGATGAAATGTTCCAGCAGACGGAGGACATAGCATACCGCTACAGCAAAGCCGCCATGCTGCTGGAGGGCCTCAGCAAGATCCTGCAGGACCCAGCAGACGTCGAGAACATCATCAAGTGTAAGTGGACCAAGCCACCTCAGTTCCCCTGGTGTCACCATCTCAGTTCCACTGCTGTCACCCTGGCAGTTCCCTTTGGTGTCACCATCTCAGTTCCACTGGTGTCACCATCTCGGTTCCATTGGTGTCAGTCACCCTGTCAGTTCCCCTGGTGTCACCATCTCAGTTCCCCTGGTGTCACCATCTCAGTTCCCCTGGTGTCACCATCTTAGTTCCACTGGTGTCACCCTGTCAATACCCTTTGGTGTCACCCTGTCAATTCCCTTTGGTGTCACCCTGTCAGTTCCCTTTGGTGCCACCCTGTCAGTTCCCCCTGGTGTCACCATCTCATTTCCACCTGTTCCCCTGGTGTCACCATCTCAGTTCCACTGGTGTTGCCATCTCAGTTCCCCTGGTGTCACCCTGTCAGTTCCCCTGGTGTCACCCTGTCAGTTCCACTGGTGTCACCATCTCGGTTTCCCTGGTGTCACCCTGTCAGTTCCCCTGGTGTCACCATCTCAGTTCCCCTGGTGTCATCTTAGTTCCGCTGGTGTTACCCTGTCAGTTCCCTTTGGTGTCACCATCTCAGTTCCCTTTGGTGTCACCATCTCAGTTCCCCTGGTGTCACCCTGTCAGTTCCCCTGGTGTCACCATCTCAGTTCCCCTGGTGTCACTTTGTCAGTTCCCTTTGGTGTCATCCTGTCAGTTCCCCTGGTGTCACCATCTCAGTTCCCCTGGTGTCACCCTCTCAGCTCCCCTGGTGCCACTCTGTCAGTTCCGCCTGGTGTCACCATCTCAGTTCCACAAGTTCCACTGGTGTCACCATCTCAGTTCCACTGTTGTCACCATCTCTGTTCCCCTGGTGTCACTCTGTCAGTTCCCCTGGTGTCACCATCTCAGTTCCCCTGGTGTCACCCTGTCGGTTCCCCTGGTGTCACCCTCTCAGTTCCCTTTGGTGTCACCATCTCAGTTCCCCTGGTGCCACTCTGTCAGTTCCGCCTGGTGTCACCATCTCAGTTCCACAAGTTCCCCTGGTGTCACCATCTCAGTTCCACTGTTGTCACCATCTCTGTTCCCCTGGTGTCACTCTGTCAGTTCCCCTGGTGTCACCATCTCAGTTCCCCTGGTGTCACCCTGTCAGTTCCCCTGGTGTCACCCTGTCGGTTCCCCTGGTGTCACCATCTTGGTTCCCCTGGTGTCACCATCTCGGTTCCCCTGGTGTCACCATCTCAGTTCCCCTGGTGTCACCATCTCAGTTCCCCTGGTGTCAACCTGTCAGTTCCCCTGGTGTCACCATCTTGGTTCCACTGGTGTCACCCCGTCAGTTCCCTTTGGTGTTATCTTAGTTCCGCTGGTGTCACCCTGTCAGTTCCCTTTAGTGTCACCCTGTCAGTTCCCCTGGTGTCACCATCTTAGTTCCGCTGATGTCATCATCTCAGTTCCCCTGGTATCACCCTGTCAGTTCCCTTTGGTGTCACCCTGTCAGTTCCCTTTGGTGTCACCCTGTCATTTCCCCTGGTGTCACGATGTTAGTTCCCCTGGTGTCACCCTGTCAGCTCCCCTGGTGTCACCATCTCAGTTTCGCTGGTGTCACTCTCTCAGTTCCCCTGGTGTCACCCTGTCAGTTCCCCTGGTGTCACCATCTCAGTTCCCTTTGGTGTCACCCTGTCAGTACCCCTAGTGCTCAGATAAGGATAAAAGGTGGAAGGCAACCAGTTCGAATTAATTTTTGTTAAATCAGGGTTTAATGACGTGACATATTTTGGTCTTTATTCTCATTCTGGCCGAGTCTGTGCTCTAGTTTGCAGTTTTTGGGTTAGTCGCCAGCTGCAGAGACAATGGAGTAGTGTGCAAGTGGGCACACAGTCCGACCATGGCCTCTTGAGCACGTTTCTGAGCAGTCAGAGTATATCAAACATTTGATCCCCTCCCCCAGATGGACTCTGACTGTAATCTATGGGTAATCTGTAATCTATATGCCCTTTATTCTGGTCTGTGACATTGTGATCTGCGATTGACATTTTTTCATGAGCCACAACATTTGAGAAACCATCATGAAATGTGAGACACCCCATCTCTTTATAACCAACTACGACTTTAAAGGTTGTGTTCGAGCCCAAGGCTTTAAGGTGACATTTTGGTCCTACCTTAAATTGTGTATTTGTCTCTTTTGGTCCTCTCCATGCCTGTAATGTGTCTCGTGTGTCTTGTGTGGGTGTGTGAATCTGCAGATAAGGCGAGTGTGGACCGCAGGATCTCCGCATTGTGTTACTGCACCGTCACACTGTACGAGTAGAAGCTCCGCCCCCCAGCTCGCTGACCACAGGGACAAGCCCCTCCCCCCAGCCCTCTTAGGTTTTGTAGCAGTCAAAACACCTTCCAAAAAAAAAAAAACACAACAACAAGCAAAACAAAACAACCCCCGAACAAGTATTATTCCCTTTTCATAAAAAAGGGTTTGAGAGACGTGCACAAATTTACTACCAAAGAATAAATGCTACAGTAGAGCTTTGACTGTCGGACAGATATGCGTTGAGGAGAGCTGTTTGTCTGTTGCTGTGGAGAGAGCTGGCAGGGTGTCCTTTGTTTTGATGATTTTCTCTGCCCACTGCACAACGTGGGGGAACTCCAACCACCAAGGGACCATCTTTCCTGTTTTTACACTGAGAGTTGAGCTCAGCACACAGCAACAACACACAGTGAACACTGACAGCCAAACAGCATTCCTCTCCTACAAGCCCTTGTTTTTATAGTGTATGCTGGGATGGGGTTGGGATTATTTATTAGTTTTAGGCAGATAATCTGAAAGAAATCGAGGATAATGGTCTTCATGCTACATGACAGCTTGAGAGATATTTGGACTGTAATAGTGGTAACAGTGAAGCCACACATGCACATGTGTACACACCCCACACACACACACACACACACACACACACACACACACACACACACACACACACACACACACGACACCAAATACACATGTATACATTCACTCTCCTCTCAGAAGTCTTTAGCATGGTAGCATGAGATTTATAATGTAATCAACTTTTGACTTTTGAAACAAATGCACTTTACTGACACAGACATGGAGACTTGGGCAGCAGGTGGAATGGGAAGTCTATGGGGAAAGACTACGAAGAGAGAGAAGAGGAGAGAACAAACAAATTGAAGGGGACGAGTAACAGTTCTCTGGCTCTTCCTCTCTCTCTCACTGCCTCATGGTGTGAGTTCTGATCCGGCGCTGCAGCGCCCCCACATGGGCCGGTTCCCCAAGGCTTTCTCCCTGCACATGCGTGAGAGACTGTGAGGCATGACTGATGTGGGCGGGGCCTTCGTCCATGGTGAAGAGCCTCCATCCGCTCCCCCTGATCACATGATCAGGGTCATTACAGGTGGAGCAGACAGACAATAATGGTCAAAATACTTGAGTAGTTACTTATGTTTTCATTTGATTTGTCAATACCGAAACAAGCTTTTTTTATGTTCATGTTAATACTGTAGCCATTTTTTTTATTTTATAGAGAAATGGATGTTTGCATCATGTAAATATTTGTATGTGCATGTGTAGATTTTCCTCTCTGAGTGGGTGCGTGTGAACACATCGTGTGCCAGGCGAGGGGGGGTCCGATGCCACGGGCCGAACCGCCACTCAGTCCAGCAGCACAAGCCGTTTGTTTATACTGGAGGTGTTTGGTACTTGTGTGTTTATACGGGAGGTGTTTGGTATATGCCCACTACTGCCACAAGTCTCCACTCGAACCCTCGCGAGGCCCTCAAAGACAGCAAGAGACCTCGGAGCCCATTTCTTTTGCACAACAGCTCCAAACTCCCAGACTCCCCCCCCCCCCCCCCCCAAGTGAAAACACGCAGGCATAATTTAGCTCTCCTTCAGACCGATGCACCAATCTCTGTAGACTACGCTCCCTGCCCCTCTCTCATGGCTCTGAGAACTGTACGGAGGATTCTTGGTTAGGATCGATTCGGACTAGACTGTGGACGTTCAGAGTGGATCTGCCTTGTTCTCAGCACCTTTCCTCAGCAGAGCGCGACCGCCGCACCTGTCACGGCCCGCCACACCTGTCACGGCCCGTCGCGTATGAAGTGGCCAGGGCAACTGAAAACGTAACGCTCCCGTGTTTTCAACGACGTGTTAGATTTGATGTTTTATCAAAGGCCCTTGCGAGTGTTCCGTCGGGAACTTTACCAGTACAGCCTTTGTTCATTAAAAGGCTTCGTTTGAGCCTCTTCTGTTGTGTCCTTTTTACTGTATGACAAATTCATACTGACTTTTACAGTACACATATTTTATTATACCTTGGACTCATTGCAGTATACATCATGACAAAATCCAATAACACCAGTGAGGGGAAAACTGTTTTCCACATCACAATTTGCTTTAGGTATTGTCAGTTACATAGATAATTCGCTTATCAGTGAATAAAAAAAATAAAATTTAAAAGTAAAAATGTATTGAGTGTAATGTGCTCTGGGATTTTATGAATGTCTTTTTCCATTGTATTTATTTCTTGGTAAAGTGGTTATGTGTAAATTTTAGACCTCACATTAAATAAAAACGCAGAAGAAAATGGGTTCTCTGCGGGATGAAGAGAGACCTACATTACTGCCAGAAGCCACAATGCACAGGTCCTCAGTGCAGTTCACTAACTACACATTTGCTTCACAAGCTGGACCAGTTCGCTGACTTGACTGTAGTTGGGTCTTTTATTGCTGAAGACGTGATATCTGTATCCGCACTTATCCAGGACCTTGTGTAGAGCATCCCCGCTCTTCTGAATGTGTTCTTCGATGCTCCTGCCCCTCAGAACGTCAGCCCAAGTGAAGAGCACCATAGTGCGTTTCCATACGTCATGTCCAAGGACGCTCATGTATTCCTCCACCGCCTGCTGGTCTCTGTTGCTGAAGTCATCCGTTGGGATGACGAGGAGGAAGGCTCGATGTCCACACCAACACAGCAGTGTGCTGCGCTGAAGCTCCCTCCTCACACGCCGTGTGCTGGCCAAACCAAAAACACTCCAGCCAGGGGTGTCCACCACTACCAGTCTCACTCCATCCACCCAGCCATGTTTCTTCACACACTCCGTGGTCTTCTCCCCAGCCTGAACGTCCCTTTTCCCAAGGATGGTGTTAGCCACTGAGGTCTTCCCAGCGTTTCTCCGCCCGACCAACACAAGTGACAATAGAGAGGCACTCTGACTTCCAGCTGAGGGAGTTAAAAAAATGTCTGGAGTCAAGGTTTCATTTGTGTCACTTTAAACCTGAAGTTTGTCGATTGTAAAACATGTCCTACCCTGAGGACAATCGCGGTCCTCGTTTTCCCCCTCGGTCTTCGGGGTACGTAACGTAACGGGAAGCAGCCGCACTTACCACACGCTGGTGAGCGGTTCATGTCCGTCCACACAAGCCTTTACCTGTTGTTTGGACTCCTTGGTCTTCCAGCTAGTTATCATTTCCCTTTACTCAGCCACACCTACTGACAAGTGACCATTCACTGTGTACAGCTTCAAAGTTCACTGCTCAGCAAAAACCCGTGACTGTTTTTTTTTTTATTGTAAATGAAATTTAAACTCTATAAGAAGATATCTATTTAATGTAAAAAATGTCAACATGATTTAATATGGATCCAAAATACAAAAGCCATTAATAATTTTTGATTCAGAATTTTACATCAATATGAAGACACAAAAGATGGTACTTTATCTAAAATTTATTATTTTATATATACTTTGATTGCCACTATTGAAAAGTGACTCATTACATTTTCACCTGTAAGCATAAATAGTATCCATTCAATTTCTCTTGTTAATTTAACTGAAAACAGTAATGGGTCGTATTCAGCACCACTGTATATTACATTCTCTATATTGCATCATATATAAAAATATACAGATATAGTGTTTTTTCAAAACATTCTTCCCGTGTTGTTCAATGGCATGAAATTGAGGATCAAACAATCCGCTTTCTCTGGGACTCCCGTGTTAGTAATTCCAGTCATCTGAAGTGGATTGTCCTCTCATTCACAGCATTTAAAGTATCAGATCTCTGTAGCAGCCACTCTGAATTTAGAAAACAAACAAACAAAACACCCCCACCACAGTCGCCCTGCCTCAACACGGCAGGCCTTCCACAGACCCCCGGGCCCCTCCCAGGCCTCTGAACCTCCCAGGCCTCTGAACAACAATGGAGAGTCCAGCCAGGAGAGATTGATTGGTGAAAGAACCATTAAACTATTACATTTGCAATAGAGGAGAGGTAAGTAGAACAGAGGTGTAATGGAGTCGTGTCACCAGGTGTGTGAATCCTAGACGTTGTTCTCTCAATGTCCCAGCAGGGGGGGCCCCATACCAGTTCAACTCCCAAAGTGCAGGCAAGAAGTCTTTATACTGAGTCGATCTTGAAGAGGAAGGTGCAGTCGGGCCAGAGTTCTGCTGCTGTGCATAGCATGGAGGTTCTGATATGGAGCCAAGAGACGCTTTTATTGCCTGACAGTGTCCCCCCGCGGGAGACGCCCGCAGACGCTCATGCGCGCACACACACACACACACACACACAGATTCACACACATGGAGGCATAAAAACACTTCTTCTGCTCCCCAATAACACTCAACTGGACAAAGAGGCAGACACAGTGTGCCAGTGAGGACGTTGTATTTTTGTCAGGTGTCCAGCAGAGGGCGACAAGCTCTCTGTGTGTGAGAGGGTGGTAAGCCCTGGGGCCCTGGCTCCCGCCCTCCCTCCTGCTGCAGGCCGGCTGTCCTCAGAGGCCGGCGCGCTCGTAGAACAGCACGTAGGCGTCACTGCTGCGCACCTGGCTGGAAGACATTGGCGATACTCTGCAGAAAGACGGAGAGGAGGCGTCGTTAATACGGCGCGCGCCACAGCTCAGAGCTGACGCCGCACAACCTGGACGAACCTCTACGTTTTTTTGTGTTGCTGTATTGGCATCGGACGAGCATGTAGGAGGTCCTTACTGCCGTAAGGCAGGACAGGGACATTTTTCAGTGAGGTGCAGGTCGTTAAGAGACGCACATGTAAAAGGTAAAAGTGAGGAGGGGGGGGCGTGTCCCCACCCAGATGAGAGGCGTAAGAAGGGAGAGGACACGGAGACACGGGGTCAAAGCAGCAGCAGGACGCAGACGCACGGACCCAGGGGAGGGACGCACGGACCCAGGGGAGGGACGCACGGACCCAGGGGAGGGACGTCCAGACCCAGGGGAGGGACGCACGGACCCAGGGGAGGGACGCCCAGACCCAAGGGAGGGACGTCCAGACCCAGGGGAGGGACGTAGAGGGGAGGGCGGCACTAGCTGTGGTATTTGTCTGGATAAGGGGAGAGTACCTGGAGTCGTTATACGTGTACCATTCTCCAGACGCAGGGTTGCAGCAGTACGCTGTGTAGTGTCCTCCCATGGTAGTGCCTGAGTGATTGGACACTGCATACAGATTATAAACCGCACTACCTAGACACAGGGACAGAGACAGGCTTCAGAAGACACACCATGCTTCACAACACTGAGCACAGAGAGGCTTTCTGTATGGCTTTTCTTGATGTCTAGTTTGTTTTGTTCTTCTGTCCTACAATTTACTGTCCATTCACTGTAAACATTTTTGCACTTCCTGTAGTTTTGTGTGCATGCACAAAACTATGAATACAAGGACCATTGTCTTCCTGGGGAGGTAATCAACCATTTTGACTCGTCCTGTCTTTTATGTGACTATAATGTAGGATAGTACTAACTGCTTCGGTCTGAGGCAAACTCCCTGAGGTCCAGGTCCTTCAGGGGGAAGCTGACAAACGTGGAGAGCTTGCTGGATCTCACTCGAGCTTCTGAGAAGCGTTTCAGATCTGAACCAAGCGAGTCAAGGAATCACAGTTCTGTCCATACACAGCAGCCTCCAGGAAAACCCTCCAAACGAGGAAACAAGGTCTCAGGGATCTCCTCCAGGTTCAAGGAATGTGATGAAGCTCATTCACGTACATGTGTGGTGGTTAAACTTGATCAGTTCTCCTAATCATTACACACTGAATCACACAAACCCAGAAGATAAGAAAGGATACGCAGCACTAAGATTTTGGGGAACCTTTGAATTGTGAACTTCTTTGTACATCTCCTTCTGGCTTTACATCTGTAACATGTCTGGGTGAAGGAAACAGATGCAGCCATTAGGCAGTCTGGTACACATCTCATGTAGCTAAGATACTTTAACACAGTACGCGGAGACGGCAGGGCTGACCAATCGTGTCTCCAGCAGTTTCTAAGTCTCACCGGTTTCTCGTCTCCATCCAGAACGTCCTCTTTAGTGAAGAGACGCATGCAGTCCATTAGACTGACCTCCCCATAACCCTTCTGAGCACAACACACACAGTCAAACACCACTTACATCCGCTCACTGTACCGCACACATGCTGCAAAGTGTGTGTGTGTGTGTGTGTGTGTGTGTGTATAAGATGAACTGACCTTGGAGATTGGTAAGGAAAGATCCCAGAAGGGATCGAACACAGTGGAACAGTAGCCACAGTCTGTACAGGTCAGTGAGCTCCTCAGCTGACCCACAAACAAATCTAAATGCAGAGACGCACATCAGAAAAGCCCAGCAGCAATGGCACGACGTAACGAGAGTTACTTGAAACCATTTAGTTTGCATCAGTGTTAGTGCATATATACTGCAGCCCGTGTACTCATTACCATAACTCATTATCATAAGTGTATTTCCTGCTTTGCTTGCACAAACACACCTACGATTTTACTGTCCTCTCTTTCCAGGTACTTGCTCCACATCTTTTTCCCCTTTTCCTCGTCACTGTGGGAGGAAACACATTCTGAAAGCAGTGCTCGCTCTCAGGCACGGTCTCCATTACACGGATTTGCACACCCAGGCCCATCGGAAAAAAACCACTCATACACTTACCCCAAGTGGTCAAAGTCCTCCGTGGTTGGCCGTGGCCGGACCGTGACCCTGTTGACCTCGTTGTGCAGGCCGTCCAGTAGGAAGCGCAGGAACTCCTGTGCGTCCTGTTGGCTGGGGAACGGAGAGAGCGCGAGTCGTTCAGCACAGGCGGAAGCACAGCAGTAGCACAGCTAGCTAGAGCACAGGCATGTCCCCCCACCCAACTTACTTATAGCCCACAAATCTGGGGGCAAATCTCTGGATCTGTGTTTTGAACTCGGAAGGGCTGACGACTTCGCTGCCGGACGACGACCACATGGTCTGAATGAGCTTGGCGAACTCTGGGATGTCGGGAAGAGAGAAAAGATGTAAGCGACCCATAAAACAGGGCCCGTGTGTTTTTAAAGAAAGCTCGGGTTCAACAGACACGTAAAGAAACGCGTAGCGGTGTTGTCGTTGCGTGAGCGCCCTCACCCTCCATGAGCGCGGTGTTTGTGCGGTTGTTGTTGTTGAGGTCTCGGCGGTGGGAGTTGTGCAGACAGTAGTCTCGCAGGCTTTGTGTGTTGCTTAGACACTGGAGAATGGAGTTCATGAAGCACTGTGGGTAAAGACACAAACAGGAGGGAGGTCTTCACACAACGCCACACGCCGTCATTACGGATCACAAAAGGCAGGAGACACGCAGCCTGTTTCCCTGGCTCCCCAGAACCCGCACTGCCAGGACAGCTAGCCGAGCGCAGCTAGCTCAGCGTGTGCCGTGTAAGGATTTATTTTTGGACTGCACGATTACTGTTGCCTGGCAAAGGCTGACTGAATGTTCCGAGCGAGGAGATAGCATGACAATCTCACGGAGGGGAAAAGATCAGGAGGAATTTGAATGCGATTTCAAAGGTTCCAAGAAGCTGCTGTATTTACCGCAACCAGGGGATGAAGGATATGGCAGTTTAAAAAGATTCTGCTCCAAGCATGTCAGAATTTCTGTGTTCAGCAAGCAGTCGTTGACAAGAACATGCTGGGCTTTGCTCACGCGTGACATCGAGCATTAATAGCTATGTATGTATATCTAATTCACTTTATGGGACAGATATGAATAAAGCGAAGCCTGGTTGGTGAAGGCCACCACTGTGACTGTAGAAGATCTGGGGGGTGCAGCAGACTCACGGTGTTCCCCAGGTTCCTCAGTCCCACCAGGCCCTGGGCGCTCTTGGAGATCTGAAAGTGGAGATCAAAGACAAGCCAGTCAGCAACAGCAAGCCCTTACACTGAAATCTGCAACTGTGTGTGTGTGTGTGTACACGTCTGCATTTACTCATTTATCTGGGTGGAAACAACAACAACAACAACAACAAAAAATCACCCTGAAGTGTTTCTGCGTAGCACGGAAGACGGGTCAGACGGAAGCGGAACATTAAAGAAACTGACTAGACGCTGGACGTGGTGTTGTCATTCCGGAGAGCTGAAGAACCGGACACGCGGGAGGTGAAAGGTCATCGGCCTCGGGCCGCAGCCCTCGCTCGTCCGGCCTCACCTGAACGCCAGCTGCGGCCACGAGCCTCACAGCGTCCGACCCAATGCTGCCGGACGCCTGCGAACAGCTGCCTTACATTTACTACTCACACACTTGCCATCTGTCCCCCTTTCAACAACAACAACGACAACAACAACATCATCTTTTTGACTGAGGATTACGAAACATGAGGAGATTTGACACAGGGACACACGCTGAATCTTTTGTGGTTTCAGCACATTCCAGGGAACGGCCGTGTGAGGGTTCACAGCATTCCGGGTCAATAATACAATCACTGGAAACCTGCGTGTTGTACCCTGCCATCTTAAGAGCAGGCACGCTGGCCAGGTTCGTCATACTCTGAGTAATACTGCCAATACTTAAAAATAGCATCCTCTTAGACGGGCCACGCTCTCATTGGCTGAACCGCCGTAACCGTGGCACCGCTGATCCCGTATCAGCAGTGGGTTGCTGGGAGCCCTCCAGATGGCTTTCTCAGCTGAGCGATTGTATTTTTACAGCCACAAACTGAAAGAACATATGATGATCCACCACGTTCCACAGAAGACACCATCGGGACTGTTTGGACTATGAAGGATACACCATTAACGCTATATTAGCTGAACCGCAGGCCATTGTCATTATTTCTACCAGAAATCATCCACCATATAAAGTACAGTGGGACACGCATGGTGAGACGTGGTAGCAATCACTCAGTTGTGCTCCCGGCAGGTGACACACAAAGTTTAGCAGTAAGTAAAAAGAAATATAGCAAGTATAGCAAGCAATTGATTAAAACACATTACCACACCCACCGAAAGCTGTTTTGGTTAAAACCATCTTTGATGTGGACAAACGTAAAGATGTAAATGTGGATACGGGCTGGTCAAACTGGTGTATGATGCTGAACAAGATGGACTTACAATGTATCCAAAGTAAAATCTGAATTGTACACCTCTCATTATGGAGACATTGTTTTTGTATGTTTGATTGTAGTTTTGCTCAATTTAAACTGCTTTCTGTGATTTGAAAGATGAAAGAACATATGTCTTGAAATGCTACCAGATATGTAATAGATATGTAATGCCTTCTCAAAAATAGCAATGATAATAAACTATAAAATAATAATAATAATAAAATAATGATTGTAAAAAAAAATGTATCAATAATGAGACTTAATAAAAGAAACTAGTAATCTACAAGCCTACATGTTTTTGTTTTGTTCAGGGGTTACATGGTTGAAGATGTGAAGAGAGTATGATCTGAGATCATCAGCCCTCAGCCTAAATGAGCCTGTCAGATGAACACTACAACACAGCACCAACTGGACATCGTTTCCCACAATCCTGGGGTTTCACAGCTCTCTTCTTCTCTGATGTACTGCTGGTGAGGACGGGAGTAGGCTGTGGTACTGTGCCACCTACGGACAGGTGATGGAGACTACACCTGCTTTCAGTACCCCACCACTCCCTGTCTGAATCCTCTGGCCCACCCTACAGTCCACATCCACTGAGCCACCCTGCACTTTCTGGTTCCGGTATAATCCTCAGATGGCTCCTTAGATATTAAGCTATGTCATTATTCATATCATCAACTCTCAGACTGCTCTCTGAGACTTCTGAGCTGACCATACAGGGGGTTTCAGTGGCAGCTGTGATACTGCTGAAATATTCCAGCTCCTCATCCTGGCAGTGAGAACTTGCTATCATTCCAGAAAGACACAAGTGCTAATTCCATGATGTCAAAACAAAACCGGATTAGTATCCTTACGATAAACTATACCTCCATGGTTTCGCAGTCATGATTTCTTCCAGAATTCGTTTATGATACATTTTCCACTGTTTTACTTGAAACCACAGCGTAAGTGAATGTCTTACATGTATTCCTTTTCCCTACACTGCTTCTCTGAGCAAACACAGCACCACGGAGAGTGAGAGGGAAGAGAGTGAAACTACATGATATTATATTACAAGTAATGAGTGACCCTTCCTGTCCAACAGGAGGGTTGAGTACGCTGGACTGCACATGGCACTTCTCACATCTAACGTAAATGTATAAAATATAAATTCAATGTATGAGTGTCACAGACATTTGACAGCACCAGTTTAACCAGTGAACCAACCAGAACCCTCATAGTGTTATTCAAAAATACAGTTGTGATCAAATTTATTCAACCCCCACTGAAATAAAGTGTTTTGGCCAGTTTGACATTGATTTTGATCATTTCAGTCATCTTATTTACAATTATATCAAAGAGGCACTTATAAATTAGACAAACATAACATAATATTTATGATGGAATAACCACAAATGTCTTTACTGTGCTCACATCATTATCAGTTTTATTCAACCCCCTAGTGACATTATTTTTTAGTACTTAGTACAACATCCTTTTCCAGTTATGACAGCTTTCAAGCGTGAAGCATAGCTTGACACAAGTGTCTTGCAGCGACCTATGGGTATCTTAGCCCATTCTTCATGGGCAAAAGCCTCCAGTTCAGTCACATTCTTAGGCTTGCGCACTGCAACTGCCTTCTTTAGGTCCCACCAGAGGTTCTCAATTGGATTTAAGTCTGGTGATTGCGATGGCCACTCTAGAATGTTCCAGCCTTTCATGTTCAACCATGCTCTAGTGGACTTGGATGTGTGCTTCGGATCATTGTCCTGTTGGAAGGTCCAACGTCTCCCAAGCCGCAGGTTTGTGACTGACTCCATCACATTTTCCTCCAAGATCTCCTGGTACTGAAGGGAATTCATGGTACCCTGCACACGTTGAAGCTTTCCTGTACCATTAGAAGCAAAACAGCCCCAAAGCATAATTGACCCCCCGCCATGCTTCACAGTAGGCAAGGTGTTCTTTTGTTCATAAGCCTGGTTCTTCCTTCTCCAAACATAGCGCTGGTCCATTGTCCCAAACAGTTCTAGTTTAGTTTCATCTGACCACAGTACACTGTCCCAAAACCTTTGTGGCTTGTCCACATGACTTTTGGCATACTGCAGTCGACTTTTCTTGTTCTTTGGAGTCAGCAAGGGGGTGCGTCTGGGCGTTCTGGCATGGAGGTCTTCGTTATGCAGTGCGCGCCTTATTGTCTGAGCTGAAACTTCAGTGCCCACATCTGACAGGTCTTTTTTCAGTTCCTTAGCAGTCACGCGGGGATTTTTCTCCACATTACGCTTCAGGTAGCGCACAGCAGTCGCGGTCAGGATCTTCTTTCTGCCACGACCAGGTAACGTTTCCACTGTGCCCTTTAACTTGAACTTGCGAATGATACTTCCGATAGTGTCTCTTGGAATATTTAACAACTTCGCAATGTTTTTATATCCATTGCCATTCTTGTGAAGAGCAATAACCTCTTCTCTTGTCTTCTGGGACCATTCTCTTGCCTTCACCATGCTTGGAAACACACCAGTAGATGTCTAGAAGGAGCTGAGTATCACAGTCCTTTTAAATCTGCCTAATTGGTGCTTATCATGCTTGATTGCTGCTCGTTGACATCCACAGATGTTTTCAATACCTGATGGAAAACACTGGAATGAACCTCTGTTCTTAGGAGTGGTAGTCGTAAAGGGGTTGAATAATTGTGTCAATGAAGAAATCACAAAAAGGCCATTTAATACTTTATGACAAAAAAAATTGATGCTATCTTAGTTGCATTTAGTTCTTTAACAAGTCCTTGTAAGATTTCATTATGAACACAATTACAAATGTGCACTGAATTCCATAAAACCCTTCGCAGCATTGGGGGTTGAATAAATTTGATCACAACTGTATTCTTTGAATCTCCACCTCCGTGCTCAGCGTGTGACGTACTGGGAGTCTGTCTTCTATAGTGACTGGGTGAAAGGTGGGGGTGCACACCCACCCTCGTCCACCATCACAACGGTGAGCTGGCAAAACATGTGTCAGAGCCGGGGAACACCGCGTCCTCCGAGTCTTCTTTTATCCAGCGTCTAATAAACGAGTCGGCGAGTGTGTTGCTCATGCTCTGTTCATGCTCGTTGCTCGTGTGTGTGTGTGTGTGTGTGTGTGTGTGTGTGTGTGTGTGTGTGTGTGTGTGTGTGTGTGTGTGTGGGGAGGGGGCTGAAGGGAACGCCACAGGGACAGCGCTGCTTTTAGAAGTGATTTGTGATACTTGTTAAATAAATCAAGCCATAAAAACAAACAAACAAACAAGCATTTCTATAACAATCTATAAAAATGTAATTCTGAACATTGCTATGAATCGAATAAAAAAAATAACTACATGAGCAGATTAGGATACTGCATCCACAAGGCTTGCAAAGTGCTAAAGCCCAAAGACAAAGCATGAGTTTAAAATACAACATAGTCATCTCTCATTAACGGGAGTGTAAGGAATGCCGTCTGATATGTCCCTCCCAGCTACACCTGCTACTAATCACCACGCCCCCTTTTCAGTCACATATATACACCTTCCCACCACTTCCTCGTCGCGAAGTATTGCCGTTCCCATGCAGCATACCAAACGTTTCCATTGCCTGTTCGATCTCCTGTGCTTTGACCCTTGCTTTCTCTCCAGACCTCGCCTCCTGCCTAGCCCTCCTGTACCTCCCGGATTCTGCCCCCCCGTTATGACCCTGGACCGTCCTGACCATCCCACGAAAACGCTGCTGTTATTACTGCACCTAACGCTAGTGATACTCGTGCCGTTTCTTGTAAACGTAACTCATTTGAATAAAAGCGGTGTACTTCCGCAGTTGGATCCCTCTCTGTCTGGTCAATACGTTACAGGGAGTGGTTCTTCCTGATAGTTTTAATAATAAATGACACTTCTTGATCTGACAGTTCAACACTTTTATAATCGTCCAAATAGTATCCAAGGCAGGGTTTTTCACGAGAACTGTAAACATATCACAGCCAGCCTGAATCCAGCTGACCGTTATAACCTGTTGCGCAACGTCTTAACGTCTTGTGCAAAAATGTATCTAAAAACACAAAACACACTAAATAATCAAGCGCTGGATGTAAAGAGTACTCCGGAGACACACATCCACGAGGGACCCGGGAGCTGGGACCAGAATGCGAGTGCAGCTCCTGCGATTTCTGCGCATTTCAAAACACTAGACAACAGCACAATCTCCTTACATAACATGAGTTATTTAGGCGTGTGGTATTTGATTCATTTATCGTTGTGTGGTTTAATGTACTCCTTTTATGATGTAGACCCACGTTTTTGACAAGGCATTTAAAAACCCATGAGTACGTGAACTCTGATGGCCCCTACATTCCAGTTTTGCAGGTCCCCCTTTTAACCTACAAGGCAACTGTGCTCGGTGTAAACTGAAGGGTCGTTTTCATACTGAAAAGACTAAAATATGTCTTATCAATGATAGAAATGTGTCCGACTGTTTCTTGTTATTATATAACCAGCTTGCTGCAGGAAGAAATGATTTCCCACATGCACTTAGCAATGATGAATTCATCTCTATATGTTATAAGATTCACAAAGAATCCATTCGCTGAGTCTGTGATCTTCTGTATCTTTTTATCTGTCACTGTGGTCTGTACTTACTGACAAAAAAAGACTATTCCCGATCACGCTCTGATACCTTGTCTTGGTTCATCAGAAGCCCCATGAAAGTGGAGAACAAGACGGATCCGGATGGTGCGTCCTGGCCCAGAAACGAGACCCAACCCACCGGTTCCATGGGGACGGTGACCGGGCACGGCAGTGGCATGCTTGGGATTACCAAGAACCCTCCATCAACAACTTCTAGCGACCACACACCGATTTTAAATCACGACCCGCCACTTTATTTCTCCCCTTTTCAAACAGTTTGAACCGGGTTCATCACCTCCATCCTCTCCCGAACATGCCGGATTTCACATCCGCTTTTCATGCCCACAAATCCGAACTAATTTGGTGGACTCATGGTTTGGCGGTACACGGTTTTAAAACTCAAAACAATCCGCCCCCACAAATAAATGGACAAGGAAACGCGACGAATGCAAACAGCTGTCACATGTCCACGCAGACGAGGGCAATACGACTTCCGACCTCACTCACTCACGCTTGCGCACCCTTACTGTGTATTCTTTTGCACCGCACCAGTTTGGTGCAGACGTCAAAGTCCCCTTCACACCATGTCCCACAGACAGGGACTTTCTAAGAGATATTACAATAATGTACTAGGCTCTCATGATTACAACAGCGCCAACAGGGAGTATTAAAGAAATCCCACCAGTGTTTGCAGAGGTCCGTCTGGACATGTTTTCTTATAATGCTGTGTACGTCCTAAAATGTACACACAAACAATCAGTCTCACTATAAACAGTAAACTGACTTTCAGATTAATAGAGTCAAAGGCCTAAATCTGACACAAAAAGGGGAGTGTTGAACAATCTCCTGGGAACCATCTAAACCTTATAATTATACATGAGTATAGGAATAATGAAGGTGGTGAGACGGGTTCAGACTGGTCTGATTATCAGACCAGAGAGGGTAAAAGTGCAGAGGAAAGGGAAGATTACAGACTCACAGACCTACATCTCACTCATAAAGGATGCTGGCCTGGACCTCTTCATAATTCAACTATATAGACCTACATGAGTTAAAGAAGGCAGGTCTCTTTCTTTAATGGAGAACAATACGCTGTAGTATAGCGTATTGGCGGCTAAAGGACAGTCAGTGCATCACAGCATGACAGAAAGGTTAAACCCAGGCTGTTTAGTCTTCTCTCGATCAATTGCATTTAGTTGAGTGAGGCATTGCTGCCTGCCACAGAAGCAGCCCAACGGCTAACGGCTAACAGCAGTGGGTGTTTGTGAGGCAAGACTGGTGGTGGCCCAATGTCAGGATGACTGGGAGCCTCCTGTTACTAATAGTCTTATGACTATCTATGTACAAAACAAACAGCTCAAGGCAAGGGGTATTTTGTGTATGTGTGTGTGTGTGTGTGTGTGTGTATTTGTTTTTACACAGTCCTTAGCCACTACCACATCTATTCACTGACAAAGTCAAATCTCCCAAAACCAAAAGCATTTGCTGCAGTCTTCTATAACGAAGAGCAGCGGGCTCTCTTTTTACACTTACGACTTTTGGAACTGGACTGTATCAGACTAAATAAGTCTAAATATGTTTCGTGAAAAAAAGAAAAATAACAGAATACATTGCAGTATGAGGCACGTTCAGTAAATCCAGATCTGTGGGCACAGTATAAACCCAGACAGCTCTGAAACCCACAACATAATACCCGTCCAGTTCTGTTTTCATGCAGAAAGACACCTTAACTCTTCCGCTTCGGTGCCCCAACACACCACAAAAGAAGAGAACAAAATGTTCAGAATAAAAGTGTCATCAGCTCTGAATTCCACAGATATTCACTAATAGCCTAAGTGCCTGAATGCCAAGAATGGACATTTAACATCTCGATTGAGATGTGAAGGAAGCAACACTGAGCTTTTGTTTTCTCCGCCTGAGAACTCGGCGACCTTGAAGCAGACGTTAAAAGCTGTAGGATTTCTGAATGCAGTCGATTTAAAAACGAACAAGCCACACTTTCTTTCCATCGGAGCGACACATGGCCAAGCAGAAATGTGGCAATCTGGCAGGGCAACTGCATTAACACTCTTCACACACACACACACACACACACACACACACACACACACACACACACACACACACACACACACACACACACACACGCACACACACACACACACGCACACAGTCGTGTACTAGCGCACTAGACACTCGGGCTCCTCGAATCCCACAAAGTATGCTGTTACTGGGCTGCTTGGTATCAGTTCTGGTGAATTCAAATGGAGAAGCCCTTGTTTCAGCGGCCACAGGGCAGACTCACGACTGCATAGCTGCACAACCACATAATGCACTTCACAAGAAATCACTTAAAATGTGGCAACCAGTCCGTCTTTGGAGTTGTACCAAACACCCACCCCAGTGAACACTTCATCTTAGACACTTCCTGGTTCTGGACATTAATTGTTGCCTCTTCTGTAATTTGAAGCCTCTTGTCTGCTGTCTTCATTTATGGGTAGTGACCCGGTTTAGTGCCCTAAAAATGGCCTGAATACAATCAGTCCTGAATATTCATAGCATTAGCAAGAGAATTAAGGCAAGCTGATTAGCGCAGTCAGGCGTGCACTGTTTAAATGACGGGGTTATGAAATTCCCAGATGTGTAGACTATAGCTGTTAAATCCAGACAATTCATTTTAAAGTCAGACAGAATCTGCTCCTAATTTAGATTCTGATCCAAAGGTTTCTGTGTTGACAAATTAGGCTTTTAATGATAAGAATTGCAGTTAATTACAAATGTAAAATAGCAAGGGTACTGGCAGTACTGTTAGTAATGCTGTTTTAAAGTACTGTCCTATTTATCATAAAGGCTAGTAAGACCGTGACACTTCAGTGTCATCTAACAAGACGCTCCCTTAACATTCTTTCCACATGGATCAAATTACAAAGACATTCTGCATTATCCCATCATTCCTACATGAAGATATAACCAATCTGACCGTTATGATTTCAGGGATTGATGAAATCATCTAATACATAATTACTACCTCCTGACAATGCCACAGACTACACAACAGTGTTCCCCTCCCCCGACGCCAGCACTCGAGGCTGTGACTGTGCTCTAAGAAGACCAGGGAGTCTTACCGTCGAGTCCCTGAGCGGCGAGCTGGCGCGGCCGTTGGAGGCTGAGAAACGGCTTCCACCGCTGCTGCTCCTCAGGTTGCTGCTCAGGGCCTCCTGCGTGGAACTGCGTGACAGCCCGTAAGCTGAGCGCGTCCCGTCGGTGCTACCGTAGGATTCGGCTGCCTCGCTGGTCCGGCTCCTGTAGGAGTGCTTCGGTCCGCCGCTGCTCCCGCCGCTGGATGTCTCGGCCAGGCCGAGCGAAGCTAGGTCACGTGTCAGGTCGCTCTGGCTCACCGACTTGCGACGGCTGAGTGAGATGCTGGCGGAGGAGACGGGTGACGTGGACAGGTAGCTGGAGGTCGCTGGCGAGTAGCTGTAGCTGGAGTAGCCCGAGCCCCCGTTGAGGCCCGACCTGTAGCTCTTGACGGGCGTGCGGCTCAGGCTCTCACTGCGACGGCTAGACAGCAGGTCGGTGCGTGGGACGGGGCGACCCCGATCGGGCTCGGACGAGGCACTGTAGTTCCGGACACGGCTGGCGCTGGAGCTCAGGTAGCTGGAGGAGGAGTAGCCCGACGAGGCCGCCTTGTAGGGGAGCCTGTCCCGGTCGTAGGAGCCGAGCGTGGGCGTCAAGGAGGAGCTGTAGGAGCTATAGTGGCTGCTGTAGGAAGAGCCACCATAGCGCTTAGCCGTGGAGGAGACGCGAGACATGCTGGAAGCTCAGTCCGAGGCGGGACAGTGGCAGGCCGCATCGACTGCAAAGAACAAGGTCAGCAGGTCGCGTGACGTTATCAACAGTGTGAATGCAGCCGCACAACAAAAAGCTCCAGTCACTGGTTTTTCCTCAAAGCAGAAAAAAAACCCCAAAACAAACTAATTTCTCATGCACGTCTTTCCGACGGGAAACTGTGCAATCACCAGCTGTGAATGTTGGATGAGTATCATGCTGTTAAATCCTTAAAGCATTCTTGACCAGTAGCCCAAGACTCTCCTTCAAACTCAACAAACGCTACATGTATCGGTATTCAAGCACGATTATTCTGGCTAACATGGTAACATGGATCAACCTCATGCTTCCATGGAGGTCTCATCCGATGTTGTACCCCGGGACTGTGTGCCTCCAACCCTGCTGTTTATATGTAACGTGAGATTCTCTGAGTACAGCTGTATGTTAAGGTGGCACAGTTCATTCTCATGGAGAGACAGGCTCTTGTTCACAAGGCAGAGCAGCAACTGAATAAATAAAAGTATCTAGTGTTGTCCATCCGTGTTGGGTTCAGGGTGAAGGCTCCTATTTCTTTAATTGGTCTCTCTCTCATTGCTCTCTCTCTCTCTCACTCACTGATTCACTAACACATTTAGCTTTCTTACCTCTCCCTCGTTCTCTCTGTGCTCTCTCTCTCTCTGTCAGTGCAGTCCACAGAGGCATCAATAATTCAGCATATGGATCTAGGCTAGGTAGCATGCTGGAGGCAGGCCAAAGCACATGGCACACCATGACTGCTCACATATGCACTTACTACACACATGAACCCTTAAGGCAGTTGTCTACCATCAAACTTGCTCCTTTTGGGTTGTTCGCAAAGTAAACAAAAATTGACCAACATCATGGAACCCCACAGTTGTTTTTTGAGTATCTGTTGGTAGGCAGACCTAAACTAACCTAAAGATCTACACATCAAAGTGCACAACCAAATAATCTAAGCTCAAAGATTATCAAATCAGTTGACGACATAACTGGTGATAAATATACATCTGTCCCATTGCCAAGTAAACTATGGAACTTGAGAAATGTTTGGGATTTAGATATGTCCTTCTACTCTAACACTTCTGGCTGACAGTGGCAACAGCATGGAGAGGGGTGATGGGTTCTATGGCGGTGTTGTGTGTGGAGCAGGGCTGAGTCAGGAGAGTGCCTTAGATCTCGGCTGACGCCAGACGTGCACGACATGCATGTGAGAAACGGGCCCAGCCTGACAAGGACTTACAGGCGGTGACATTTTGCAAAAGAAGAACACAAAGTGGTTGGAGATTACAAAGAACGATACAGAAAAAGATCTGTTTGGTAGGCTAAACTTTAAACTTTGAGCTTTTAGTTGCTAAAAACAAACAAACAAACCACAAAGATCTGCATATAAAATCTGCATATAGATTGAACAGTATAGCCTAATTTTATATAGTTATACTTTAAAATATTTGTGTTTAAAAGATGATTCTTAAACAACACATTCACAACACCGGGACGTCACCATCCCACATGGCGCTTTTTCGCGACGTAAACAATGCTCATGGTCAGCATGTTGAATGCTTAAGGCTGTGTTTTGGGGACAGCTATATTTACCTTGGAATATGAGCAGATAAGAGCCGTACCATGATGGCCAAAGTGAAGCCTCACCCCTCCCTTCTGGCCAACAGGTGGTATGACCCGCTTCCCAGCTAAACTCTGCCTGCCTAACCCAACTGACAGACTTCCCTCTAAAATCACAAACTCCTTAGATTAACAACACATATTTTTTATTGTCTATCACGGCACTCACAGATATCTACATTGCTTAATCGTGGTTCAATTAGATGTGACTTTAAACACATTTTAAAGCTGGCCCCTTATTATGGAAGTTATAATGGCCCGAATGTTGTTCAAACAGTCAGTCAGGCTAAAAACGGAGGCAAAACTGGTGGTATCAGGCAGTTAGTTGTTTAAGTGTCAATTTATATATATATATATATATATATGACAACGGAAATTTCAGAAATTTGTTCCAATGCTCCACATTCCTTGTGCACGTAGTCAGTGCCTCTGGTTCCTCTGGTGCCTCTTGTATGTGGTGTGTGCACTGTGGGAGAAGACAGGTGTTATGTTGATAGGTACCTGCTCTAAGTAAATCTGTTCTCTCAGTTCCAGCTGTTGGAAAAAAGAAGTTGTGGGAGCTTCTCACATCGCAAATCCACCTCTTATTGCTCAGACCTGAAAGAATAAAGAGACAAATGAAGATAATGGTTATGGATATAAAGGTTATGGATAAAGGACAGTTGTGAGGTCCAAGCTACAGTAATGCATGAAGAGGAGTGTAAAAAATTAATGAAAGTAAATATTTGGATCAGTAATATCTGAAAATCCAGCCATTTTTCAGACAAATAACATTTGTTATTTAGAAAATTAAGATATACAAGTCTTTTATAGCCTTATAATAATCCTAAATAAAGGACCCAGTTTTAAAAGCAAGCAAACAAAACCCTTAGCTTGGGCAAAAAATTACAATAGCAAGATAAATGCAGGCTATTCCAAATATATATATTTGTTAGCCTAAGAGTTAGGATCAGTCCCGGGATATTTCAGACACATCCGTCAAAATTAGGCTGCACATTCACAAGTTCTCTGTACTGCAAAACCTGTATCGGCTCAGTGGTCAAGGACCGTGTAAAATCCACGGTCATCTTCACAACCCAGAGTAAAGTATGGGTGATTACCTAAAAACATCTCTTCAGTTCCCTTAAAAAGGGAACTTACATTGCAGAGCCTAATCTAAAAAGCACAATAAAGAAAACATGTAAACGTAAAGTTAGTAAAGTTGATGTTAAGCTCACCAGTGATATTTTCAGCAGCTAGACAGCGTGCTTGCTTAGGATGTCGTGGCCCCTGAGTGAGAAGCCCTGGGAGGGATTGTATAAGCGGAGGGATCCAGAATGCCAGAGATCATATTACTGGGATGGTAAATATAGCTATTGCCTACGACCTCGGTCGGTCATTCAACACTTAGTGGTGTTCCAATTTGCTCTTAAAGGACTAGCATTGATGCTTTTATGGACAGGTGGGCAGTGCACTAGTGTGTAGTAGTTTTCACCCAACTCATTTTAATGACCATAAAATGCCAACTATTCTTAATGATGATTTGTCATTGGTGTCTTCCCTGTTTGTTTCAGCCCACATCCATTCCCACGATGCATAAGTCACAAATGACTTCATCACATCCATGATGAAGGTGGGAGGGTTGGTCTGCTAAGTATACTAATACTAATAGTATACTACGGTTTAATCAGTGCATAATGTCCTGTTGGCTTGCTTAGATGGTATAACCGTGTTATAAGGCTTGGCAAAACAAAAACAAATTGCCTATTTGAATTTTAATCTGAACAGTTGGTTTGTTAAGGTATTCCAGATATTACGAAATACTTTATTACTACACACAATACTGAAGGAAATATGACCAAGGTGCGATGCCGTGCAGGGATGCCAAATGTCACACAAAGTTATAACAGCATAATAATAAACAGTAATAAACTGCTTGACGTCTTTGCAAGAGGCTTAAGCAGACAATGTCACGTGTAACGTCCTCTGTGAATTTCATATTAGTGCAACTGACCTGCACTGCAGCTAAAATGCATCGGGTTAAACTTTATAGGGCCGTAAGAACGACTGGTAAACTCTTGAAAAACTATTTTGCGTCCACTGATTAGTGTGGAAACACATTGGTGTGCAGTCCATCTCCCTGTCTGGCCAGCTACTCTTGTGGAGAATGAGAAGTCAGCTAGCTAACTACCTTTACTTTAATAACAGCTCACTAACGCTCCTCAACTATCAAACCTTAAGTGAATCACGGAGTGAAAATGCAGTTACCAGCCATTACCTAGTCAGGGAACGAATGTCAGACAGCAGTAAGACACGGATGGCCACAGCCTCATACTTGTTAGCTGGCTAGCTAACGTTAGGTCACCACAGAATGACTGCGAGTCACACCAGAATTACGGGAGCAGCGTTACTTACCACAGAGGGTAATGTATCATCCTCCTGTGGCCCCTCAGAGAAAAGCCTCCCCGGCTTAAGTAAGTGATATTTGGGAAATATACTGTGCAACTCGGTAACGTTTGTAGAGGATTTCAACCAGACCAACGTGTATTAACGTTACTGGGGTTTGTTCGTTATTCGTCTGCGCTTTTAACGTTGAAAATTTCGATAACGGTTCTCTCGCACTTTAATTGTGACGTCAGTCGGCCGTCCTATCCGTTCATTGGTCCATTTATGTCACCCAGCGTCATTTGGCGTCACCGCCCACACTATCACCTTGGTGACGGAAATAAACACTTCATTGTCGCGATTGGTGGCGCTCAACCGTTGGAGCGTTTTCGTTAAGCGCATACTTTGAAGGGTCCGTGTGTGAAATGTCGTTTCTCTGGAGAGAAGCATAACTGAGTAATCCGTTTACAATGATGCATCTTCTTATTAGGAAACAAATACAGTTGCTGCAAACACACCTCAGATATTTATTTCCACCTTCAAGACAATTCAGTCAGCTACCGGAGAAACAATACCTTGTGAGCTGCTGCAAACATATTTCCACTTATTTGTGCAAAATAATTTCTTTATCCCTTAACACATGCATTTGACTGAGTGATTCCTAAAAGCAAATACAAAACGGTCACATTTGATTTTAAAATGACAATACAGTTTAGGCTGAGATGAAACAAAGAGGGTATTTTTGTTTGTTTTCATGCTAATAGTGAATAGTAAATGCATTCACAGGTGTCAGCCTCTTTTGTCGCAAGGTACTAGATACCCTTCACTATATAAATTAGTCTCACAACTCTTTTTTTTGCTGGTTTAAAAAAAGTGTGTGTGTGGGAGGGGGTTTGGGGAATGTGTGGTGACAATATTGTACCCGATGCAAAGCTTCCAAATATGTGGCTTTGAAGTAACCCAGATGAAAAACTATTCCTGGAAAACAAACAACCACATAAAAATAAATTAAGTATTAATTCATTTAAAAATGCATAAATAAATAAAGTACAACCATCAAAACAAAATTACAAAAACAATTCAATGACTTTACATTTCAAAATGTCCAGGTAATATAAATAAATAACACCTGAGTACAATTAATCACTTCCTGTAATGATCAAAGTAACTAAAGTAACATTTACATCAATAAAACGTGTAAATGATGAACATTTTTAATGATTCATTCCTTGTACAATATTAAAATCAACAAATAAGCCTATGGAAACTAATATTTTCCCCTCAGTCATTTCTGGGTGTGGAAACAGTTTACAGTTTTTTCAACTACCGCCAACTACAGTTCAGTAATGTAATGTTTTTCAGTGGCACTACCATTTGTGGGTGCTGAGTTTAAAAGCCAACATCCACAAAGTTACATGAGGTCTGCATTCTGACAGCTTTCATTTAATACTTAAGGTATGAGGGACAAGATAACAACCTTGTACACATATTTGTCTTTAATCATCAACACCCTTCAGACCTCTAAAACAGTCATTTTAGGATGACATTGAGCGCCAGTCTTTCCCCACTCTATACCTACAAGATACAATTTCAAGATAAAAGGTACTGATCATCCTAAGCACTACCCCCCCCCCCCCAATCCAATGCAAGCTTTATAATATTAATTTATAAGATTAATCATTGCTCAAGCATGAATGTGGGCCTATATATATATATATAGGTCTCTTGATTAAATACTACAGATATTTTGCCTTTTTTCTTCATATATGGGAAAGTTATTTACATTACAGTCTTAGTTTCTATTCTCAGGGTTAATAAATGCTTATATGTATTCACTGTAATATCTCGTCTTTATAATAATCTATGAGAAAAAATCTAACAATACATCACCAATAACTTTGTTATTAGCAAGTATGATTTGGACAGTGTTCTCTTGTAAAAAAACAATACTAAAGTAAAAACTGAACAGACACTGGTACAGGTTCACACTTCAGGTCATAGCTACATAGTTCTCTTCATCATACTCTGCCCGAGTACTGAGTACTAAGTACTCAAAATACACTTCCTGCAGCAGAGGAATTCCTCACACTGTTTTGCCTCCTTAATGCATTTTGCCAGCCCTTCCTGAGTTTTCAACTGGTAAAACTACCACACTGCGTACACAAACCCCACAAGCACACACAGCCCAGCATGGAATGCTGTTCTAGATTTGTTGGCATTATTGTAGTTATTGTCACAAAATATACATCATAAAAGCTGTTAAATCAGGAGGCGATATATCTATACGATGTTTGGTTTGATAAATATGTCGGATGCTAAGCAAGCCTAGAAATATTTTTTTTTAGTCCTTAGTCATTTCTGCTTTGGTCCAGACCATGGGAACCATCCTACAAATATATATGCGACCTTGCTGAAGTATTTTTCCCCACATTATATCATAATATACTGAAGAATACTGTATGTCTACCAAAAACCACATGTAGATAGTCAAATATAATAGCAGAAAGGGTCTGCCTTGAAACTAGCCAACAGGGGTTCATATAGTAAAACCAGGGGGAATCATTTAGTCTAAGTAAGGTAGGTACCTTCAGTACTTAACTCTTAATGACTAGATCTAAACTGCTGATCTGTTTAAATTACTAGATCTAAACCATTGATCTGTTAAATCCTATATTTTGTGTACTGCAATTATCCCAACATGAGATACTACTGATTAAATTGTAAAAGGTACTACTGATAAAAGCTGTATAATACCCAAACACTGCAAGGGTTTTATTGTAAAGGACTATTGACTCTTTTGCACTTAGCACCTAAACTTATTAAAGCATCTTCCAAATCCTCCCTCAAAGTAATGGTGAAAATGGTATTAGTGGGAACTTGTTTTAGGATCAGGTACACATCAACATGATGATACTCTGACAAAAGTAGGGGAAAAAATAAAAAATAAAAATGCATGAACCGACTGTGCACCAGCGATTGTAAAAATAGAAAAAAAAATACCTGGAATCCCCCTGAACTGGCACCGAGTGTTGGTGTCTACGGTAATATTAAAAGCTATGGTAGTCACTCGACACCTCGACATATCTGGGGATGAACCTTTAGGCCGTCTTGCCATACACGTCCTCAAAATGGCATTTGGCTAAGTGCATCTGATTGTTCAGGAACATTAGTGAAAAGAAAATACACATTTGTAGTTTTACACATTTGGCCAAAGTACAAATTACTAGCATCCAAGTGGTCCTCAAACGTCAAGCTTCAAAGATGCAAGACTGGGTTTGTTAATAAACATGAATGAAGATGCTAAAGAATTCAAACTCCACTGCATGTTTTGCGCTTTGGGAAGTTCGATTTGCCTGAGGATTAGTTATTCCAACTAATTCATCATTCACTACATACAGTATAGTTTGTGCCAATCTATCACCCTACACTTTTAATCGCCACTAAAGATGTACTGATGATAAGAACTCAAAGCTGCAATAATGTTAGACATGCGTTTTGGCCAATATTTCCTTTCATCATAAATGTGAATGGGAACACAGTAAATTTGATTATACAGGGACCTCTCACATAGCTGTGCCAGCCCCCCAAAACACAATCACAGCTGCTCTAAATATTAGACACACAGTCAAACTGAAACTGAGAATATCTCTCAGCTCTGGCCCAATTAGATTATGGTGATCATACCTATTGCCCACCTGAACCACTTGGATAAACTAATTTGCCTTTTCCTCATGCAACATCTGAAAATTAACAAATAAACAAAAAGTCTCATTCAGCTCCACAATGTCCAACACTGTTCTCTAGTATCTGTGTAAAACAAACAAAGAAACAAACAAATAAAAAGTAAATGTATAAGGCCAGTATTGCCCCTCCATAAAATGTGAGATGTGGCCTGAGAGTCTTGTGGGGAATGAGAGGCTAACACATACACGATTAGCAAATCCAGCACTCAAGTGGTCTGACGCCTTTTCTGTTCGAGCTGCCAACCCCCGACAGGATTAGTGACAGATGATTATCTCAAGGTTCATAGGACACACTTTTTGGACTGCCATAGTGCCTTCTTGTGCTTTCATCTTGAAGAGGCAGGCATTACTGACAGATAACAGCAAACCTCAATCAAGGGCACAGTCAGCGAAAACAATGCAAAGCCATTTATGTACACCATGGAAACAAATGCGGGTTTGTGTGTGTGTGTGTGTGTGTACGTGTGGTGACCATGTAGCAATGTGACCAGTGACAGGCCCTTTAAAACACAAGTAGTCTCTTCCAAATCCATGCCATCCATCCAGTCTTATAAAACCTAGAATCCCATGGAAGAAAAGGAGTGCTCCTTTTCTGAATCATATTTTGCACACACTGTGAAGCCTTCGTAGTGCTGTTTCAGACCTGGTGCAGTTACTCAACTCCCGGCACCTGTGGTCAGTCATTTGGTCTTGGGCACCACCAGGATTCCGTCGCCGTCTCGGATGCTGTATGAATGAAGGGCGCGCGTGCCGTACTTCATCTCCTCGGGCCCGAATGCCGAGCACATGTCCTTGTCGATGTAGTAGAGGCGCATGTTGCTGGCGGAGAGACGCACCACCGCCTTCAGCTGCTTCTTCAGCTCGGCCACCGTCTGGTCCAGGCGGATGCTCACCTGCTCCACGCGTTCATCGCAGTGCACCTCCACCCTGGCATAGCAGCGTGGCCGCAGGTCGATCTCGGCCAGAGGTGCCAGTTTCCCGTATTTGGTCACCAGGCAGTGGTATCTGTCACGGGAGCACGGAGGACCCCTGAGTGACCGCCCATGTGCGCAGGCCAGAAAAGCGTGCGGAGTCCTAAACTAGAACAGGCTAAGCAAACGCCACAAAAGTGCACCGCTAAACAATATCCGAAAGCACTGCAACATTTTTAAGAACGTCCTTACTAAGCAAAGCATGACGGAAGGTCACAGTTCATCAGCGATGAAAGTGCCCCAATTGGTCCTGGGCCTCCTGTGTGGCCTGAATGTGCCCTACCTGTGAGGTAGCTCTTCCTCAGAGTGGTCCAGATGGTAGCGGATGAAGAACCTCTCAGCATCCTCGCGCTCTCCCTCTGTCACCACGCTCCCGTTCAGGGAGGTCACCGACGGCAACCTGCGGGGACAGCAGGAGACAGCTGGGGAGGGGAGGGGACGTTTTTTTTTCTCCCCTTCTTCTCTTTGGAGTCCTTGAGGGAAGCGAGAGCTTCTGCGTCCTCCGAGGGGGGGGGGGGGGGGGGGGCAGAAGAGACACTCACTGTGCGATCATGAGATTGCGGCGCTCTGTGTTGGTGTAGTTCTGCAGCAGAGGAATACCCTGCAGGCGCACCTCCTCCAGCCTGGGGAGGAAGGTTAACTTCTCAATGTCCTCCCAGCGATTAAGGCCTACACACACACACACACACACACACACACACACACACAAACCGCAAGCCTATTCATTTTGTGCTGCTCTACATTATACTGACTGGACAGGGTGTAATTCTTGGGTTTTACTGCAGTCTTGGGGAGCACACGCCTTTACCCCAGCACAGCTGTAAACGACGGTGCGTCCCCAGGACTGGAGCAGAGACCCCAGGGGTTGAAGAAAAACGCAACTCTTGCCTGCGTTGTGTAGATTGATGCTGCGCAAGTTGGGAAAGAGGCGAGAGAGATTCTCTCCAGAGTCCAGGATGGCGCCCAGGTTGTTGTTAGCCATGATGAGAGTGTGGAGAGACGGGAACATCGAGCCAAACTTGCGCACCTCGTTCCAGTCATGCAGACTGTTGTCCGTGATGTGCAGTAGCCGTAGCGAGGGGCAAGGCGTGGCAGAGGCCATCACAGTGTTGTACTCGTTAAGGCACAGAAACAGCTCCTCCAGTCTGGAGGAATATGAATGCGTATGAATATGCATGAATATTACTGGAGAGCAATGCTGCATGTATAGAACTGGTGAGACACCACAAGACCCAGGAAAAAACTTTTCAATTTTCATTACAGTTTTAAGATCAACGGCCACCGAGTCAGACTAAATCAAATAAAGTTAAATAAAGATTAAATGTGCTCATATCTCGTGAAAGAATCTGAGTGAAAATACCTTTAGATCTTTATGAGAACCCTCAATTCAGTTTAATTCAGCTTTTGTACAGTGCTGAGACAAAATATTATTATTACAATGTTTTCTGAATGGGAGAATACATCAAAGCAGGAAGTATACATGGCTATAAAAAGATGAGGGCAAAATTGCCTAAGGGCAATTAACTGCACTAATTCAACCACACTAATTCAATTGCACTAATTCTTTCAAATGATAACAAAGGCAGGATGGATGATATACATTAGCGTTGTCTAAAATAAACTTTCAGAAAACACAATACTGCATTGCTGATGATCCTGTCTGCGGTGAAATAACCTGATATCATGTACTTCACTATTCCTTGCTAGAATGCAGAGCAAGCAGGTAATACGGACATGATACTATCCTGCATAACTAGTGGACCATCACAAAATAAGCCATAGCTTTATTTTCACATCAATATGTATTTATAAATAATACAGAGCTCTTCAGCTGTCTGTTATTCCTGACTCATATTTCTGTGCAATAAATTGATGAACAACCTGCTAAAAGCACTATGATACATACAGAAGATGCACCTGCGATATACACCCCACCAACAACTCAGCAACATCTTTTATGTTATTTTAAAGTTATAACACTGCTCTTAGGGAGAATTTGTGATACACAAATGAAAATTCACTTGGCTTCAACTCTGTTCTGATCTAGATTTGGAATGATCAGCATGATATCACAAGTCCTGAGAACACACCAAGGCCAGTTGGACTTTAGGCACAGTGTTCACTGTTCCCTCAATCTCTATATCGGATGATACAGTTTGTGGTCACCGAAAATCCTGCCATATCTTACTCAGGCATCTCGTGCGTGAAGGTGTTCACAATGTCCCAGGACACCTGAGTGTTGTTGAGGACGAAACGGCGAACTCTGGAGAAAGCTTCCGCCCATTCTGTCTCCAACACTGACTCGCTCAGCGAGTTGGAGCTGAGGTTCAGGAAGTCAAGGTTTGGAATGTTCCTAACGATCTTGCTGACCTGGAAGGAGTCATAGGGCAAAAGTTTATAGGGTGGTGAGATCGTTTTGGTGAAAGAGGGAAAATAAAAGGATGGTGACGAGTCCTTGTGCTTACCATGACTGGTAAGGTAGAGTGAGTAGAAAGAGAGGACACACACCTCGTGCCAGTCCTGGAGTTTGTTATGAGATAGGTCCAGCTCGACCACATGAGCGCAGAAAGCAGCAATCTCTCCTTCATCTCCTGCCTGACTGATTCCACAGGCATTCAGAACCAACACACTAGGCAGGTTGAGTCGGTCTGGGACGTAAACAAACAAATCAAAATGTGACTGATTCTCACATGTCGACATGCCCGTGGATACTATTAAAAATGACAAATTATGCTTCTTGTTCAAAGGTGAGCGTCACCTTTCATCGGAGATCCCTGGGGACCAGAGGGTACAACCACCCCCAAGCCTGGGCCTCGGCGACACGGGAAGTTCTCTGGGCTGTACTTTTCACTAATCACCTGCATGAACGTGCGGCCTTCTCCCTCAGGTGCCTCCATGGCCCTGTCCCCCGTGCCCAGTCCAGCTGCTGCCCCTTAGAGGCAGGAGGACCAAAGAGCACTTGTTCATCAGGACTGAAGTCTGAGACACTACACTTGTCCATGATTGCCACACAACCATGCTGACACAATACACAGGCGTTTAGATGCTACACAACCATGCTGACACAATATGCAGGCTTTTAGACCTTTTTTTCAGCCATTGCACCAATTAATAAACATAATTTTGCAGCAAATTGTGCAGTTTGCCTAAAGCTAAACTACAAAGATTCAGGACAAGTTGTCTGTTTAACTGTTCCTCAAGTGAAATGAGATATAATGAAGTACTCTGACCTATACCTAAAGGTTAATGTGAACAGTAATCTAACACAGCAGGTATCGGACACATATAAAAGAATCTTACCTGCTTAATCTTACAAGATTATGATTACATAGCTTCCTCTACATTAAAATGAAAGTCACACCAATGAGGACATAGGTGCCAATTAGCTAAAAGCACCAGCAACCTCCCCTCCCGCCAAAAAACAGAAGAATTAGAAAGAAGGTTGTATCTCACCTTGAAGTGATCAGACACTTGCTGAGAGGTGAATGTCACTCTGATTGCTTTTTCCTAAAGAAGGTCACAGAGGAGGTGCAGCAGTCTTAGCTGAAAAAAAAACCCAAAAGCACCATGAAACATGAGACCAAGTCAGCACAAACAACCAGGAAATTTCAAGATGGACTTTAGAGCCAATGTGTGTTCACACCTCATAAACGCATAACCTGGATACAACACTGCCTTCCTTCAGACAATTGTTTGACAGAAGACAAAGGCTCGTATGATCAACAAAATGTCACCAGTGAAATACATTTATGTTGAACGAGACAGGTTTTCTGAATGAAGGGTGTCTCTTGGTCAGGGTCCGTTATTAAATTATTTTTGCCATGTTTTTATTTCTGCCTCTACTAATAAAAAAAATGAAAAAAAGTAATAATTTTATAAAAATTAATATATATTCTCCAAAGAATCACATAAATATGTGAAGCCTAATAGAACTATCATCACTGTCAAATTCTGACATTATAAAGATTTTTTAAAATACCCATCAGATCACACTTAAAAAAGCTAGGGTTCAGGGTGCATTCATTTTATTTATTTTTTGCAAATCTGTGCACTGCAGCTCAGACTAACAGACCTCTCACTGTCCCCTAAACTAACATTAAGGTTACCGAGCTATACAGCTACAAGGGTCACTGCAATGGCATTTCAAAATTTCAAACCTGACAACGATTTCCGGCAGCAGCATTGCAAGGATTACAAAAAACGCCCACGAAATATAATCGCGAAACATTAACATAACGTCTCATTAAAACGCCAATTAACGTCCATTGCCTTCCAAGGAAAACGAAAAGCTCACCAGCGCGCGCAGCTAGGTGGGCTGGCTAACTTAGCTTTTTATACTAATTGTCACGCACATCAGACAAAACCAAAGGCAAAACTGGGTTATTGGTTTCATGTGAGGGAATAAACGGTAAACAACCACGCACGTCGAGTGATTCAAAGGGCTACCAAACATCGTAAAAGAGCGTTCACTTTTAGCGACGTCCCGTTCCCCTTCGTTCTTGTTATTGTTGTCTTAGCTGTCACGGCGGCCGACTCGTGTAGGAAGTGACGTAACTCTCCCAGACAGTCATTTCCGGTTAACTACCCCCCCCCGCCTCGTAATTTTTTTTCTCATGTGATCGTCTATTGAATAGTTGAAAAGATGAAACGATTTAGACGCACTTCGAATTATAACTGAAGTTGTTTTTTTTTTTTTTATTTAGAAAGTGTGTAAAATAGGATGTTTACAAGTAATGGTAAAACAAAAAGTAAAGATTTATTTTAAATGTCTGCTTTTTCTTGTGAGGGAAATTGTACTACAGTAACAATTAACAGCACATCGTAAGCAACGTGTGTTCTAGAAATAGAAAAAACAAACATGTTTTAGTAAAAAAAAAAAAAAAAAGTAAATATATCATTAAAGATAAATACAACCATATCAATACAAGTCATCCGAGTACATACAAAGTGTAACAGTTAATTACTTTAGTTGATATATATGATTGCAACATAAATGTTTATCTAAGCATTTCGTCCACCAACATTACGTTGATGTGACTGTATGCAATCAACCCCTGGGCCTGAGCAGAGGCGTAGCGCAAAATTCTGGGGCCCCACCGCAAGGAGGCAATGAGGAGGCCCGTGCGTGAGCTAAAATCTCACTGCCTGGCATATGCTTCATAGCTCGCACTTAGTAATATGCAGCGATCTGTATTCAATGTGATAGAATGTGTTGGCTCTGTCTTTTCTGAGCACCACTTTTGTATTTTCTTTTGCTCATCTTTAATTTCTTCACTCACTCCAACCCGATTAGCGTTTTAGTGCCCTAACATCACCCAGGAGGATGACTAAACAACAAACTCGTCCTAAGGCGGGGCCCACCTGTGTTCGGGGCCCCCCCGCAGTGCGTGCCCCTCCCCTACGCCAGTGGGCCTGAGTGCTAAATGTGCTCGCATTACTGACAGGGTGGATATTTTAAAACCGCCATCTATGTCAGGACTAGACATGCATATGTCTTAACATGGTGCAGTCTGACAATAAGTGGACTGTGCCAAATCTATGAAGCAGTTGAATCTGTGAAATAGCAATGTCTCCACCTGCTGACTGCACCATATCTGTGCTGGATCCGTCTGGGCTGAACACTTTGGTGGAGTACAGAGCCAGAGCCTGGAGAGCCACCACCGTGTCCTGATCCAAACACAACAACAACCAGCACTTACACATTTACAACGCAACATGGATTTCTTCTCTGAGTATTCAGGCCCAGTAAATAAATAAAGGGTGTGAAGGAGCCCTGAACTTTATACCTAAGAAGATGATATAGCTCAACACAAACCTACACCATTATGTCCTAGCAGATGAGTGTGGTAAACTATGATTGTCACAATTATAAATTACACCTTGCGTATAAATGCAAGTGGGTGATGGACAAATGCGAAAGCCGCTACCCAAGAACTGCCTGGGGACTTCCACTTCTAAATTATATTTATTATTTTATTTTAAAATAATATTTAGTCTAAATGTTTTAAGGCATGTTTTGATGTATTTAATTATTTCAGGAGAATTTGTAATATATCCTTTCACGTTCTAGTAAGCAAATGCAATAATGTCTAACATTTGCTTTAAGGACTTTTAAATTTGTGCACTTTGCATCTTCACAGGACAGAGGGCAGAAGTGTAAGCATGCATGCAACTTTTTTTCTATGGTCTTTGAAAAAAACATTTTTACATTATACGTTTTACTAATAATTGTTCTTTATAATGTTGTTCTTTAAAATAATTGTTCTTAAAAACAAACAAAATCAGAAAAAAACTCAATTGCAATTGGTTTATTAGTACTTTCATCTTATTGAGCTAAATGACCAGAATATCCCCCAAATCATCCAATATTTCATGTAGCATGTTCAGTAGTTTAAAAGAATATCCACCTCTTTAAGAGATCATTTTGTAGCATTGTCAAAAGAGAGTTCATTTAAAATGGTTAATGATTGATGTGACAGTTTGTACAAACATTTACAGCATTTAGACCCACCATCTTTTTTGGATGATCAACATCTTAATAAGGCTTTTGGACTTGACATAACCTCATTTGAATGATTTCACTTCATGATGGTTGTTAGTGGGAATCATGCAAGCAAATGGCTTTTGATAGTCCATCTCCTCTTCCTCTCTGCCCAGGGACAAAGCAAAGGACCGTAAGTTATCCAGAAAGGTTTCTTTTTGTGAAAAAGTACACACGTATATCATATTACAATATATTGCAATAATATTACATATTGCAGTATCCTCATAATGGCAAAACTTTGATGTGACAGTTTGTATGGTGAAATCAGAGAGAATTATTGACTTTTAATGATATATTTAATGATATACTTAATTATATTTATGCAGAATAGTTTTAACTGTCAAAGTATTTTATCTAGGCTTAATACAACCCACTTAAATTTTCTATTCCATCATGAAACTACTGGGACGGAAGAATTAAATACATTTAAAAGGCATATTCTCTGGTTTTCAAGAAAAACATTTAATTATAAACATTCAAAGGTGGGTAATAGATGAGGGCTAAAAGCTAGAAGGGGTGCATACAACACACATGGATGAGGCAAAGTTGTAGTCATGTTAACAGTCCAAAGTTGCATTGGGCTAAACAAACATCCAAACCAGGGATAAGGCAGAAATTAATCATCTGAAAGAACAGACAAAAAAAGAACAGGGGTGTATCATTGCATAATGTATTTGTGGAGGAGGCAATCTTGTGGAGGCAGCGGGCACTCTTGGGGAGGCAGCGGGCACTCTTGGGGAGGCAGCGAGCACTCTTGGGGAGGAGGCAGCGAGCACTCTTGGGGAGTGAGTGAATGCTCTTTGGGACGGAGTGAGCACTCTTGGGGAGTGAGTGAGCGCTCTTGGGGAGGGAGTGAGCACTCTTGGGGAGTGAGTGAGCGCTCTTGGGGAGGGAGTGAGCACTCTTGGGGAGGGAGCAAGGTGCATGCACAGTGGAGGACTTCTCCATGCTTCTCCATATTGAAATACTAAGAAACAACACAGAGTTTTTTTTTGCATTTTGCGTTTCTTTTCAATGTATTTTCAATGCAAATTATTATTAATCAAATGCACATCGAATCAAAATAGGATTATAAAATTGGTTCTTGTCTGTAGATATTTCCTGGTGACGTTTCCTGCAGTAATAGAGTCTGGCTCTGAGGCTAAACTCTGTATAAGTCTCCTCAAGCCTAATGAGACTCTGGAAATGACCGTCTACCTGATAGACAACAACGAGAACAGAAAACTTCTAGAGGAGAGAGTGGAGGAAGAGTTTCACCGCTGCTCCCACTTCAAGGTCACAGACCACTAAGATCATCATATTTTTACTTTAGGTGTTGATTATTGTTGAAGTTTTGGATGGAGTGCAACACACAGCTTTATCTCTACAGGCTCCAGAGGTTGACGGCCAATCACTGCAGGAGGTCAAAGTTCAAGTGAAAGGTGAAAATTTTGAGATGACAGAGAAAAGCAAAGTCCTGTTCAAATCCTACAATGCACTAACATTTATCCAGACTGATAAACCGATCTACAATCCTGGCCAAACAGGTAATTCAGCCTTCCTGTAATATGTCTCACTACTACCAGTTCACGTATATGGTTTATATGCAAATGCTGCTGAATGCTACTGAATATAAAACATATTTCTGTACCACTGGCCTCTCACAGTGAATTTCAGAGTTGTCACCATGGATTCTAATTTTGTCCCCCTTAAACAAAAGGTAAGAGGAGTCTGTTTCTGTAGCTGAATAATAAGATCAGAATAATGTGGCAGAGATGTAAGTGCAGTGAGTCACTACATTCAGAAAAGCATAATAAGAGTCTAGCTGCCACACATGCTTTTATATGTATTTCTGTTTAATTACATCTGCCAGATTGTTTCTGTCGAAATGACAAAAATACTGATGTACTATTGTGCTCTCCCCTACAGTATAGCCTGTTGACACTGGAGGTAAGATGTTAATTTAAATATTTATGACAGTCCTGTTGAAGTTCTTAACATTATTTGTTATTTCCTTTCTGTTTTAATTTGAATGTGCTGGTATTAAACACAAGTATTGTCTTTTCTTTGGTGGAACCAAACAGGACATTAATAGTAACAGGATTGGTCAGTGGACCAATGTGTCCACGACAGGCCTGATACTGCAGCTTTCACATAAGCTCAATTCAGAGGCTCCTCAGGGCTTCTATAGTTTGAAGGTCAACATTGGTAATAGGCTGACTGAACATAGATTTAAAGTGAAAAAGTACGGTAAGTGACAGCACTGGTTTAGTAGCATTGTTGGTGTGTATGTAATTGATGGTTGATCTATGTAATTTCATGCATTTGCCTTCCAGTTTTACCAAAGTTTGAGGTTACAGTCAAAGTACCAGAACGTCAAAGTGTTAGTGAGGAGGAACTGAAACTAGAGGTTTGTGGAAAGTAAGTGACTATGTCAAACCCTCCACACACACACACACACAGACACACACACACACATGCACGCACGCACGCACGCACACACACACACCTGAAGTTTTATGAATCTGCAATTTTTACTGTACATTTTTAAAAGGTACACCTATGGACAACCAGTTTCTGGCAAAGCACAGGTGCAGATGTGCCGGTCATTACTGACCTATAGTTATTCAGTGGGTGTCACATTGATTTCACCATGTCTTACTGAAACAGTGGAGGTGTGTAAGTCATGATGCATTGAATGTCATTTTTCTTTTATTAATTAAATATTTAGTATTTATAATATAATTTTTATATTTACTCTGTTTGTTTGGTGTATTTTCCTATAGCTCAGTAGGACTGGTTGTGCCTTTCTGACCTTCAACATATCAACTTTCATGAATCCTGAAATGGAAAATAATCTACAAGATTCCCTTCGTATTACAGCCACAGTGACAGAGGAAGGCACAGGTGAGCCATCATCACATCAGTGAGTGAAATATTCACCTTATGTTGAAATATACAGTAGGTTCCACCCAGTTCATGCTAGTTCAGATCCTGCCAATACCAGACCATCTGTTGCTGGGACTCCAGGAGAGTGTAACTGGTCTGTTCTCTTGGTGGGAGTGGTGGCCCTGTTTCTCTACCATTACTGTTTTATCATGTGATGGTAGCAGATCTGGGCATCTGTATGTGCATGTCTACATGGTGTAGTTACTACACTCCTACAATAATGCTCAGTGCTCCTGTGACACTGTGGAAAAGACACGTTGTCTGGCATTATTACAAAGATTTTATTTAATACCATAAACAATATTGTAGCTCCCCCTCCTGTAGCACTGCCATGTCTTTCAGTCAATGACTGTAATAAGTTTCATGTGTTTTTTGTGGAGAAGGTCATGGACATTAGGTCCAGCATTAAGCCAGTGGCAGGTGTTTCCTCTTCTAGCCGCCCACCTTCTCTTACTGTTTTGGATTCCTTTCAGCCTATCAGCTTAGATGCAGCAGTCCGCCAGTCCTTCTCCCCAGCTCCCAACCTTCCTACTAGTACCCTCAACACTCAACTCCTTGGCTTCTTTCTCCCCTCTCTCCTCAGACAAGATACATCAACTTCTGACTTCTAGCAATCCTACTACATGCCCACTGGATCCAATTCCTTCCACTCTTTTCCAGAATATGTCAAGAGAACTCCTTCTGTTCATCTTGGCAATCATCAACAACTCCTTAGTTTTGGGTCATGTGCCTACCGTGTTCAAGATGGCAAGGGTGGTACCAATCCTGAAAAAAGCAACACTTGACACCTCTGACATGAACAACTACAGACCGGTATCACTTCTTTATTTTCTATCATCAGAAACTGCTCGAAGCCTGGGTGTAAAGTTGGACAACGAGCTGTCCTTCTCAACACATGTTTCAAAGCTGACCAGATCCTGCAGATTTCTCCTCTGCAACATACGGAGAATACGACCCTTCCTTTCACAGGAAGCTACTCAAGTGCTTGTCCAGTCTCTAGTAATCTCTAAGCTGGACTACTGCAGTTCCCTACTTGCAGGTCTTCCTCTACGGGTCATCAGACCTCTACAACTAATTCAGAATGCTGCAGCACAACTGGTCTTTAATCTACCCAAGTTCTCACATGTGACTCCTCTGCTACGCTCTCTTCACTGGCTTCCAGTAGCGGCACGCATCAGATATAAAACCTTGATGCTTGCTTACAAAGCCAAAAATGGACTGGCCCCTCCCTACATGATGTCCATGGTCAAAAGCCGATCTGTACAGCGAACACTTAGAACCTCAAGCTTGGCTCGACTTGAAACTCCATGCTTAAAGTCTCATGGAAGACAAAGCTCCAGACTATTCTCCGTTCTGGCTCCAAGATGGTGGAACGATCTTCCATTAGCTGCTAGGACTGCAGAGTCTATTGCTATCTTCAAGCGTAGACTGAAGACTCACCTGTTTGTTGAGTTCTTACCAGAGCACTAACTCAGTTGATACCACTTGCCGTGTTCTTAAATTGTATGTCTGTCTATGGTTATTTGTGCTTCTTGGCAAATGCCTAACTCGCAAAACACTAGGTAATGATATTGACTCCTGTAGTTTAGTAGTGTCTGACTCAATGGTGTCTTGAATTCTGGCCTATCTGTACTATTTCCTAGGATGTATTCTGTGATCAGAAGCAAAGCACTTTGTAAGTCGCTCTGGATAAGAGCGTCTGCTAAATGCCGTAAATGTAAATGTAAAAGTAAATGTAAATAGGTTACGTGACTGGGTGGGCATATCTGGAACAGCACTTGATTGGTTTATTTCTTATCTCACTGGGAGAAGTTTCTCAGTTACGATGGGGGATTACACGTCTGAGGCAACCCCATTAACCTGTGGGGTTCCACAGGGTTCAGTTTTAGGGCCTTTGTTGTTTTCTTTGTACATGTTACCTTTGGGGCAGATTTTAAATAGTTTTAATATTTCCTATCATTTATTTGCTGATGATATTCAGCTTTATTTCTCTTTTAAACCAAGTGAGGTTCATAGTTTGTCTAGGCTATTAGATTGTCTTCGATCAATCAGAGAATGGACCTCAAATAACTTCCTACAGCTAAATGACAACAAGACTGAGGTATTGATCATTGCTCCCGAAAGGCTTAGTCAAACAATTAAGCAAAATCTTGGGCTTCTTTCCTCTGCTGTCCACTCTAGCCTCCGAAATCTGGGAGTTATTTTCGATCAGTCTTTAGCATTTGATTCTCATGTTAAACAGCTGTCAAGATCCTGTTTCTTCCACTTGAGAAATATCAGTAAACTGAGAACTATGGTTTCAACAGCAGATCTAGAGATGCTGATCCATGCGTTTATTTCATCTCACATAGACTACTGTAATGCCTTGTTTTCATCTCTCAGTGTATCAGCTCGTGGACGTTTACAGATAATTCAAAACGCTGCAGCGAGGTTACTGACCAAGTCAAGCAGACGGTCTCACATAACACCCATTTGAAAATCCTTACAGTGGCTTCCTGTTGAATTCAGGATCCAGTTCAAGATTTTAACTTTAACATACAGAGCACTACACAACACAGCTCCTGTGTATGTCGCTGACCTGCTCCACCCGTACACTTCATCGCGATCACTCAGGTCAAACAACCTGAGTTTACTGTCTGTGCCACGCTCATGTCTAAAGACTCGTGGAGACCGAGCGTTTAAGGTGGTTGCTCCAAAACTGTGGAACACACTTCCTCCACATTTAAGATCAGCTGACTCTGTGGATACTTTTAAAAAACAGCTAAAGACTTTCCTTTTTACGCAAGCGTTTAGTTAGTGGTGGAGGTTGCAGCCGTTGACCTTGTGCACTGTATTTTATTTCTGTTTTATAGTGTGTGTTTTTGTGTTTTTTATTTATTTTATTTTATTTTCCGTTGTAAAGCACTTTGTGGCTTGTGCCTGTGAAAAGTGCTATATAAATGAATTTTACTTTTACTTTTTATTATGTCTCTGGGAGGAAGTATTTCAGATGTTGTTCCCTCAGCCCTCCTCTCTCTGTTGGATACTGTTCTTCATATAAGAGGGGAACTGCTATTTTATGCCAGGTGCCATCCTAATATGTACATGGGAATTGATGAAACTGGAGGAAAATTGAATAAATTGGTTATAATCCTACAGAAGAATCAATAATGCTGAACAACTTGCATTGTTCTTAATTTGTTTCTAGAACTTACAATGGAAAAGTCTGAAAATATACAGCTCACTTTTCAAATTGGTAAAGTTGAGTTTCTCGATTTACCAAAAACTTTTGAACATGGGACAGTTGTAAAGGGAAAGGTAGGATTTCTTTGCTTTCAACCCTCCATCATATCCCTTCTACTGACTAATATTTACCATGAAATTTACATTCTGATACTAGAATTTGAAAACAATTGTTTTCTTCACTGGTTAACAGATCAAAGTTACAAACTTCAGTGGAACATTGATTCCCAACAAGAAAGTCTATCTTTTGACTGGTGAAAGGTGGTCATCAAAACTACTTCTTAATCTCACTACAGACATGAATGGAATAGCAAGCTTCTCAATTAAGGCACCTAATGACCCTGAAACACAGATGAAACTGTGGGTATGTTAAAATAAGTTCTCCCTACAGTTTGAGATCAACAGAATACATTGTCCTGCACTGAGACATATTCTTGTTCCATTGTGATCTAGGCAAGTGTCCTTCCAGAAATCCAACATAACACGTACAAAACACCCCATTTTACAACCGGTGAAGCTGACATACAATTGATCCAACCTGCCACACCTTACAGTCCAGTATACAGTGAACTGTTAATTGAAAGTCTAAATGAACCAATAATATGTGCTTCAGAAGTTTCCATAACTATTAAGTACTATATTATTGGGGAAAGCACTGAGACTTTCAGCACTGATATTGTATACATGGTGAGTACAAGCAGAAATATCATATAGAATAAAACACTGACCACTGGATTTATTCTATCCCAACAGCAATAAATGAACGTGTGTTGTCCTCTGTCACAGGTCTTATCTAAAGGAGCTATAGTCCATCATGGGTATGAGAAAATAGAAGTGAAAGACTCTAGTAGGTTGACAGAGGGAAAACTCTCATTTAAACTGTCTGTTGGTTCTGAGCTGGCTCCTGTAGTGCAGGTTCTGGCATACGGTGTCCTACCCAGTGAGAACATCATTGCTGCCAGCAAAACTTTTGATGTGGAAAAATGTTTCAAAAACAAGGTAAACCATTTTGTGTTCTTGAGTTTCAAAGTCATTTAGTTAGTGTCTTTTTCCATCATTAAAAACATTAAACTGTCTGAACTTCCACTGTGGTCTTCTATCAGGTCTTCCTGCAGTTCTCTCCATCTAGAGCAGTTCCTGGGGAGGAGAACTCTCTCCAGCTCTCAGCTCTGCCTGGATCTCTGTGTGGCCTCTGTGCGGTGGATCAGAGTGTGTTCCTCATGGAGTCTGGAGATCGCCTCAACACTGACAAGGTGAAGTTACAATTTACTGAAAATCCAGCACAAGTTACTGTTGTCTGAACAATCCAAACTCATTGTTTTCCCATTCTAAAAACCGGGTTCAGAATAAGTGAAGGTTATGTGCTATGGTAACATACGCTGTGGACCACAAAGGTATCAAAAATATTCATGTACATTACTCATACTTCTGTAAAGGTTGAAGTATCAACTCAAGCTTTTTACTCCAGTGTAAAAGTACCGGTTTCAAAACTACTTATAAATGTAACAGTAATGCAAGGGAAAAATGCCATTAAGGACAAAAGTTTAGGCCTATAATAATGACAAATTAAATTCTACTACTCTAGGTCTTTAATTTGTTGCCAGTGACATCAGTATCAGATTACCCCTACAGTATTGAAGATGAGCAGGACTGCTTGCATGTGCGCCCCCGACGCCAGACTCGAGATGATCATGTTTACAATACCTTAAAGGTAACCCTGAGTGCTTGTGGTGTAATTAGATTGCTAATACACTATATAACACACTAGATAACTGGAAAAACAATAAAAGCATTTTCTTAAATGTTTGAATGGGTTTGTTAAAGTGAATTTAAATCATTAGAAACCTTAATGATCACAAACATAAGTGTTGTGACAATGTACATTTGATCATGACTTATTATCACTTGACAGAGTGTGGGCATAAAGGTGGCAAGTAATTTGGCAATTAGACAACCACGATGTTTGATGTTCAGAGGCGTGCAGTATCATCGTGCCTATCACTATGGTAATGCAATATTATTTCTTAGTAAATAGCTATAGTAAAATGAGCAGCCACATTGCATTTTGTCTTGTGTTTGTGTGTGAGCCTTTTGTCAAATAGCAACTTTTGTCAAAACTGGAGTTCTTGAGTCTGCAACACATTCTGCTGATCCAGTGAATTTCATTTTTGCTCTTTTAAAGTCCCTCCATCCTTGTGAATGAGGTCTGAAGTGTCCCTGGGATTTTACCCTTAGAGTAATTCACATGGGGAGAACCCCATCAACGATTGTGCTCCATCTCACAAGGAATATAACAGAGGTCATATCAAATGTCAGTTCCTACCACCATCATGTATGAACGAATGACATTATATTTATAGAGATAGCCTTTCAAAATAGCCAAGGTCGTTTTACCATTAACACACACAGCTTTTCAGTCCAGTCACATGGCGGTGAGAAGCAGCAGTTGCCTGGTTTGAGCATTGTCCCTTCCAAAGCTGAAACCTGTGCTACAGGCTTGCACAACTGATGAAGGGCCTCTGTCTAAAACGTCATGTTTCTCTGAAAAACTTGTGTACTTCATTTCAGTTTTTAAAATGTCAGTTATTGTGCTCTGCTCATGAATCCCTCATGGGGATTTAATTGGGCCACTCTCGGGTCACACAAGGGAAATATTTTAATAAAATACAAATATGAAACTTTCAAGATATAAAATACATATTACTGCAAGATTTAAAAAAATGGTTGATAAGTGAAACATAATTTTATATATTCTAATTGCTTTTGCTCTTACTGATTTTCAGTAGCATATATTCAAAGGGGAGAAATTGCAAACAATGTCGTCATGGCCCATAATCAAGTCAGATTTAAGCCACTTGGTCAAGCTTCTATTGCAGCACCTGTTGAAACAGTTCGCAAGTTCTTCCCAGAAACATGGATATGGCAACTTGCTGAAGTTGGGTTCGTGAATTACCATATTAATTCATGGTGTTCATTTACTGTTGTGTATTTATATATTTCTGCTATGGTCCCCATTTTGGTATGGGCACCAGACTTTGTTTTCAGTAGCTTATATAGAACCAGCCTTTATTGTATTTTGTGTGTCCTATAAGTTCACATATGGCACATTGAAATACACTCAACACAATGTCTTGATTGTGATTTTCTTATTCAACAGGGATTCTGGAACTGCACAGATTCCCATCACTGTCCCAGACACCATCACCACTTGGGAGACAGAGGCTTTCTGCGTGTCCCCTAAGGGTCTGGGACTTGCTCCTCCTGCTGAGCTCACTGTCTTCCAGCCCTTCTTCCTGGAACTCTCACTACCCTACTCCATCATCCGGGGAGAGGTCTTTGAGCTCAAGGCCACGGTCTTCAACTACCTCCCCAGATGTATTATGGTACTGAAAGGTCATGAATGAGATCTTTAACAGTCTTTCATCAACTGATATGTACAGCAAACCAATCCCCTGTGCTTCACATACAGGTTAAAGTGACCCCAGCCCCTTCCACACACTACACACTGAAAGCCTCCTCTGATGATCAGTATTCATCCTGTTTGTGTGCAAATGGTAGGAAGACTTTCAAATGGACTCTGATTCCATCTGTGCTTGGTGAGTTCCAAATCCACAACATCTGACACATTTACACGTCTTATATGACATGTTGTTTTAAATGGCAACAAACATTTCCACATTATGTTACAGGAGTCATGAATGTGACTGTCAGTGCAGAGGCTGAACAGTCTCAGACTGTGTGTGACAATGAGGTTGTCAGCGTCCCAGAGAGAGGCCGTATTGATACAGTCACACGAAGCCTGATTGTACAGGTTGGTCTCTGGAAAATGCCAGAAAATATGTCTATAGGGTTTGCACACTGTTGGTTATTATTATTGTGACTTCATACGATATATTTTCTATTTAGGCTGAAGGAAGTGAAAAGATGAAGAGCCACAGCTGGCTGCTGTGTCCACAGGGTTAGTGTGGCACACTGAACCACTGATTTACATCCTTACTGTTCTCACTGATGATTTAGTTTTAAGGGATGTATGTACTATGTTGTTAAATAAAGATGGAGCTGACTTCTATCCTCTGGTTCACAGGGAACAGTGTTTCAGAGGAGCTGGAACTGAGTGTCCCTGAAGATGTAATAGAGGGATCAGCAAAGGCTTCTGTTTCAGTGCTTGGTAAGACACATAAAGAAATCAAAAAATTGTAACTGACAGATTTCGGGTAACTGACATTGTGCACAATTTCAAGGAAAAAGTGCTAAATGATCCTTCATAGACAAACAAAAAAAGCATACCTAGACCTAGGGCCTGGTGGCGAGCCCCAAATTGTAAGATTTTGAAACCATTGTCTAGATTTGTAGCTCATAGCCATGAGGGTTCATAAACATCAGTATAAATGTATTTAGCCCTCAGAGTTCTGCTGCTGAAATGTAATCGAATCCATCCATCCATCCATCCATCCATCCATCCATTCTCATCCGCTTATCTGGGTCCAGGTTTCCCTCTCCCCAGCCACCTCCTCTAGATATTCTGGGGGGATACAGAGGCATTCCCAGGACAGCAGAGAGATATAATCTCTCCAGTGTGTCCTGGGTCTTTACCGGGGTTTCCTCCCTGTTGCCCAGAGTGCCTCTATAGGGAGACGCCCAGGTGACATCCGGACCAGATGCTTAAACCACCTCAACTGGCTCCACCTCAACTGGCTGCACTCTGGAGGTGCAGCGACTCTGCTCCGAGCCTCTCCCGAATGACCATGCTCCGTACCTCATCTCTAAGGCAGAGCCTGGACACCCTGCAGAGAAAACTCATTTCAGCCGCTTGTATTCGCGATCTCATTTTTTCTGTCACTACCCAGAGCTCATGACCATAGGTAAGAGTGAGAACATATATTACTTATTTGACCAGTAAATAAAGAGCTTTGCCTTTTGGCTCAGCTCTCTCTCCACCACAACAGTCCGGTACAGCATCCGCAATACTGAAGCCGCAACACCGGTCCGCAACACCGATCCGTCTGTCAATCTCTCGTTCCATACTTCCGTCACTCGTGAACAAGAACCCGAGATACTTGAACTCCTCCACTTGAGGCAAGGGCTCACTCCCGACCCAGAGAGGGCACTCCACCCTTGAGTACCATGGTCACAGTTTAAGAGGTGCTGATTCTCATCCCGGCCACCTCGCACTCTGCTGCAAACTGATCCAGCAAGAGCTGTAGGTCTCAGCTCAATGATGCCAACAGGACCACATCATCAAAAGTAGATGTGGAATCCTAAGGCCACCAAACCTCATCCACTTGGCTACGCCAGGAAATTCTGTCCACTGCTCCCCGATGTACATGCAATGTTGCAAAGACATGTCAGCCAGGACAGTCCCACAACATCCAGAGCCTTAAGGAACTCAAGACGGATCTCTCCCACACCCAGAGCCTTGCCACCAAGGAGTTTCACAACTACCCTAGTCATATCGGCCCGAGAGATGGGCAAACCCCTGTCCGAGTCCTCCAGTTCTGCTTCCTCTGTGGAAGGCGTGATGGTGGGATTGAGAAGATCCTCGAAATATTCCTTCCACTGCCTAATGTCATCCCCAGTCGAGGTCAGCAGATTCCCAGCCCCACTGTATACAGTGTTGGTCAGGACCCGCTTTCCCCTCCTGAGTTGCCTGATGGTTTGCCAGAATCTTCTCGGAGCCGATTGAAAGTCACTTTCCATGGTCTCACCAAACTCTTCCCACACCTGAGTTTTTGGATCTGTGACAGACAAAGCCGCAATCCACTTGGCCCTCCTGTACCCGTCTGCTGTCTCCGGAGTCCCACAAGCTAATCAGGCCCGATAGGACTCTTTCTTCAGCATGACGTCCTCCCTTACCGGAGGTGTCCACCACTGGGTTCAGGCATTGCCGCCACGACAGGCACCGACAACCTTGCGGCCACAGCTTCGGTCTGCCGCATTGATAATGGAGACACAGAACAAAGTCCACTCGGACTCAATGTCTCCGGACTCCCTCGGGATGCGGTCAAAGCTCTGCCGGATGTGGGAGTTAAAGACCTTTCTTTTTTTAAAAATAATTTTATTTATAGATTTTCTTTGAGAGACAACATTACAAAAAACAAACGCTTTCAGCAGTCCCCCCCACCCCCAAAGCAATGCATAGAACATCACCTGAGTGTATATAAAATGTACATATAAATTAACGTATGCATGTCGTACGACACCTGTAACTATGCTAACACATTCACAAGCATCTATCCGAATGCAATTATACACACACAAAATGAATATACAAAAAGGAGAAGAAAAAAGGAAAAAAAGGGACTGGAAGAAATATGACCTACACACATAAGTAAACTCTTTATCTGCTGTGTTTCTTCTTAACCAGAGATTATACCAAATGTCTCAGACTAATTGAGTATCACTAAAAACTTGTTTACCATACATATGAATAAGAAGAATTCCCCAACCCAAAGGTGCAGGGAAGCAACCCGCTTGTCTACTGATGAAAACCCCAACACACAGGCAGCGAGCCAGGGAGCTATAAGTAAGCCAAGTCCAGCCATCTGCCTTTCACCCTGGGCAACTCAAAAAAAAATCCAGCCTCTCTCGAGATGAATGGTTCCAGAACCCAAACTGTGTGTTGAGGTGAGCCCAACCATATCAAGTTGAGATCTCTCAGCCTCAAACCAGCTCTGGCTCCAACCAGAGACGTTATGTTCCATGTCCCCAGCTTCAGTAACTAAGGATTGGTATACCAAGGGCCCTGCCTTCAGCCACTGCACAATCCACAATGCACCGAACCCCTGGTACTACCTCTCCCATAGGTGGTGGGCCCATGGGAGAGTGAACCCACGTGTCTCCTTCGGGCTGTGCCCAGCCGGGCCCATGGGTAGAAACCTGGCCACCAGGCGCTCACCAAGGAGTCCCTCCCCCAGGCCTGGCTCCATGGTCACCTGTAGATTACTGTTTGAAGACCTTAGAGACCTGACTGGCACATATCTAACAATTATTTAACTAAGGTAAAGAGGAGCAAGACCATCACCAGAACCAAAAAATCTATTCTAACACTGACAGGTAACCAGTGCAGTGAGGGAAATGCAGGTGTAATATGATCCCTCTTTCTCCTGCGGGTCAGGACCCTTGCAGAACCTTTCTGAACTCGCTGTAGGTGTGAAATAGAGTTCTGGGAAAGTAGACAAAACGGCATTACAATAATCTAGCATCGATGTGATAAATGCATGGACAAGTTTCTCACCATCAGCAGGAGAGAGCATGTCTCAGAGCATAGTTATATTTTATGATGTAGAATTTAAAGCTGAGATCATTATCAAAAGTTATGCTCAAGTTCTTAACACATTGTTTGACCTTCAGATTCATATTATTTAAATATGTCTTAACATAATTTCTTTGTGACTCACTACCTTGTTTTTCTCTTTAATTACATGCAAAATATTGTTAGACATCCATGCATGTGTATCACCTATGCACTCAACCAGTGAGCTAATTGATTTTTTAGTGCTTTAGGTTCTAAATGTAAAGTTGGGTGTCATCTGCATACTGATGATAACTAATATCACGTTTGTTAATGATAGGGGTAACTGAAGCATATAGAGGTTGAACAGTAAAGGCCCAAGAATTGATCCTTGGGGTACCCTGCAAGTTATTTTTCGATGTGTGAAGAAAGACATACCTAATGCAATATAATAATTGCTTGGAAACTAGATAGAAAAGTGTTATGTTCAAACAACCTTTTTCGGGTTGTTTGAACATAATCAATCAACTGGGTTGACAAAACATTTTGAATGATTTTGCCATGAAAAAAGGTTAGATATAGGTCGAAAAAGAGAATTGTGGGATGGTGTAATTACACAATGCTCCCGCAAAATTACAGAAGCTTTAGAGTTATTACTTTTTAAAAATCTACACATTGGTCAATAAATAAAAAAAACCAAGGACACACTAGTGACACTAGTGACGCTTATTTGGTGTTACTTTGTATTTATAGAGTGGTATGGATAAGAACGTCAGTATTTCTGTTTGGTCTGCAGGAGACATCCTGGGTCGTGCGCTAAAGAACCTGGACGGACTGCTCAGGATGCCATACGGCTGTGGAGAACAAAACATTGCTGTCCTCTCCCCCAATATCTACATTCTGCAGTACCTGGAGAACACTGGGCAGCTCACTGCAGCGATCCGTGAGAGGGCTACTGAGTTCCTCAAGAGCGGTGAGAGAACGTCTTCATGAAGGGGCTGTTCATGGGCCACTAGACCTCCAGAATAGACTCTGGACGAAATGACCAGGATAAAAACCATTTCCCTTTACCCAGGATACCAGAGGCAGCTTAACTACAAGCATCACAGTGGTGCATACAGCACATTTGGCAGAGGAGAAGGAAATTCATGGTCAGATGTTCCTACAGCAGTTTGACTGTTTCTCAAATGATTAGTAAACCAAAACCTTTGTTGTTAAATGAATATATCATACATATGAACATGTGGTACAAATTTCCTGCAGGTTAACTGCTTTTGTCTTGAGGACCTTTGGCCAAGCACAACGTTACATCTTTATTGATCCCCAAAATATTAACAGTGCAAATAATTGGCTGATAGGTAAACAGAGACAAGATGGTTGTTTTATGAGTCAAGGGAGACTGTTCAACAACAGAATGAAGGTATGGGATTGGGTGTGGCTGGGACAGTGCAGACCACAATACATGTTTCTGCAGGAATTTTAATGTTAATCTGTATCTATTTTGAGATTTAATCCAATGTATTTTAGGGTGGTGTTAATGATGATGTTACCATGACAGCATACATCACTGCATCAATGCTTGAACTGGGAAATACAGTACAGGTAAGAGCACCAATGCTGTAAATTGCTGTACATTACACATACATGTTAATTATACACATGTAATCAATTAGATAGTATATGCAATTAGATTGCATTTCCATTAGACAGTATAGTCAGTTAGACTGTGTTTCAGTTACACATTATATTCCTTTAGGCTGTGTTTCAATTAGACAGTATGTTCAGTGTGATTCCAGGTCTTTCTGTTTCTCACTACATCTGATCAGGTGTGGAGTGGGGGATTTAGGTTTTTAGAGTATGTGCAGGCACTTTGATGGATTTTGTGCAAGGTCGGTTCCTACCCTGCGCTGCTGGGACAGGTTCTGTGACCCCAAATTAAGATTTACAAGAAAAGTAAATTTATATTTTGTTTGCAGGATCCTGCTGTGAGTGGAGGATTGAGATGCTTAAAGTCCACTGTTGGTAACCTGACAAACACCTACACCACTGCCCTGCTGGCCTACACGTTCAGTCTGGCTGGAGAGAGTGACGCTCGAGATCAGTTACTGAAAGAGCTGCACAGTGTTGCCATTACAGGAGGTGTGTGGTGAATTATGTCTGTAGTTACAGGAGGTGTGTGGTGAATTATGTCTGTAGTTACAGGAGGGGTGTGGTGAATTATGTCTGTAGTTACAGGAGGTGTGGAGTGAATTATGTCTGTCATTACAGGGTGTGGGGTGAATTATGTCTGTCCTTCAAGAGTCACTTTTTCAGTGGTTTTGATTTTGTTCAAAAGAAGCTCTCTCGACTTTCAAGTTGTTTATATATTTATTTATGCATCTACTTATTTTTATGTGAACTGTAATTACCTGTGTAGTTAATTCTGCAAATGGACGTGTGTCTGATGTAGCTGAGGCTCAGTTTAGACTCAATTGTTATCAAACATTTAAAATTGATTAAGCATTTTACATATTTGTTACTGTAAACCAAGGTATATTCAACATTGAGAAAACGTGTTGAGAAAAATGACTATGTGGGCTCCATTTGAGATTTTCCCAGATTATCTTAATAAAGTAATGTAAAGTTCAAACTTCGCAGTCAACGTACTTCTCACAGTTTAAAAGTCATTTGTCATATTATAGCAAGACAATTTTTGCACTATATTCTTAATCATGGGCTTATGTTTTTTCTAATGTCTAAGCACACTTGCTTGTGTAACTAATTATTTCTTGTACACATTTAATTCCAGACGGTCGTCTTCACTGGTCTCAGTCAGCGTTCGATGATTCAGACTCCTTATCAGTGGAGATCAGTTCATACGTGCTGCTCGCTGTTCTCACTACAAATCAGCTCTCTGCTGCTGACCTGGGCTACGCCAACAGGATCGTCAGCTGGCTGGTGAAGCAGCAGAATCCATACGGAGGCTTCTCCTCCACCCAGGTATGAAGTACAGGGCTCCATCTCACTCTTTATGAAGAAATCGATGTTGCGTTGTAAATGTGTAAGTGCTGGTTGTTGTTGTGTTTGGATCAGGACACGGTGGTGGCCCTCCAGGCTCTGGCTCTGTACTCCACCAAAGTGTTCAGCCCAGATGGCTCCAGCACAGTTACAGTGCAGTCAGCAGGTGGAGAAAAACACCAGTTTGATGTCCACCAGAACAACAAGTTATTGTACCAGGAGAGACCTCTGCAGGATGTCCCTGGCAAATACAGCATTGAAGTTAAAGGATCCACCTGTGTGTCTGTGCAGGTCAGTGTGTTTATTGTGCTCCAACATTGTGAATTTAGAAAGGATTGAGTATTTTTGCAAGATTTTAGTGTTTTAGATTTTTAGACTTTTTGTGGGTCTTATTGCAATTCAGGAAAAAAGCATTTGTTCTGTAACATTTAGCTCCGCCCCCTTTGTGGGTATCCTGCCTTCTTTCCTTCCTTAGTTTTCCTTTGGTTGAATTGTTATGATTTGTCACGTCCCTTTTGTTAATCCCTGCCCAATGTTATTCCTATCAGCTGTTTTAAGTTATTTGGGTTGTGATTAGTTTGTAACATAGTCCGTGTGAGTTGCTTTCCTTGTGGGTCTATTTTGTTAGGTTGGTTCATGTCGTGAGTGTCTGTTATCTCGTTCTCGTGCCTCCTTATTATTCTAGTTTCCAGTTATGATTAGTCTTGTTTCGAGTTGTCAATGTCTGTTTGAGCTTCTAGTTTGTATCTCTGTGTCATCTTTAGTTCATTCAGGTTGCTTATTGAGTTTCCTACGTTGGTATAATTAAATGCTTTTCTAGTCTGGTCTATGCTGTTTACTTGTCCTCCGTATGTACTATGTCTTTTTGGTTTAGTTGTAATGTCTTCAGTCTCGCCTGTGTTTGGTTGTTCTCTCTTTATGATATTTATACTTAGTTAAGCTTTTGCGATGTTCTCCGTATGTCTTGCATATCAGTTCTGTTAGACATTGTGATCCGAATTTGTTACTTTTCTATTACTGTTGTAGGGTTTTTTTTTATGCTACATCAATATGCTGTGCCGAAATCGTGACCTACGTGTTGGCAAGGTTGAGGTCACAGGTGTTAGTCCCGCCTCTAAATGACTAAATGTAGTTCTCTGCAGCGATTGTGTCCGCTTCCTGACTCTGCATCGTTACATGTACACAGTGCACAGGTTATCTCTATCAGCTCAAAGACTCAAAACGCCACAACAATTTTGAAACAAACAAAAGATAAAAACCTCACGATAATATGCAAGAACACAATTATGTGAATACAAAACATTACCAGAAAAGGAAAAAAAAACGAAACAACTTAGTATTTGTAGAAACAATTAAAAACCTAAATCTCTTAGAGTTGCTGATGTCACTGTGTGGGTAACTGTAGGTGAACTCTCTGACCCCATCTTACAGATGGCCCTTTTCTACAACATCCCCACACCTACTGAAACCAGCACACTGAGCATCACGGCTAAGGCTGAAGGAAACTGCACAAAATCATTTGGACACATTCTCTCCATAAACTTCACTGTCTCGTAAGGATGAATTTGTAATAAAATGTCATCTAATGAAAGCAAATTGGGGAAAAATCACAACGAGTCTGTTCATCCATTTATGATCTTGTCCTTGTACCGAAACAAAAATGTAATCACTAGTGCTTTTTGCCCTTCAGATATAACGGGACATTACCCAGCAGCAACATGGTCATAGTGGATATTAAACTCTTATCTGGGTTCACAGCTGATCCCAGTGAAGTAAGTGGCACTGATGTTGCTTACATGTATATTTAAATTTTTTCAGCTACTTAATGTTCGTCCATTGTGAAGTAATTAGTTTTTTCTCTCAGCTACAATATAGCCCACTTGTGGAACGGGTTGACTCCAAAGATGACCATGTTATCATGTATTTAAAAGAGGTGAGACACAATCACAGTTCAATAATCATCAACTGACTTACAGTTCAATCTATGTATCTATACATAGGGTGAATTGATACCGGGCGGGGTGTAAAATGGACACAAATTAAGTATTATATCGCGATCGAATTATATCGCCAGAGTGAACTAGTAACTCATTGAGTCATAGATATGGATCAGAGGTAAATAAACTAGATTTTTTTTTTCGCCGTGAAAAATCGGAAGTGGCGTGAGAGCGTGTGAAGACGGTCAAATGCGTGTGTCTCATACTCAATGCGTGAGAGTTGGCAACCCTGTAGATGGATAGATACATAGATATGCAGAAGATCCATTGTGTTATGGTTAAAGATGTAGAGGCAAAAATGTTTTTTTGGTAGTATGCACAGTTTCAGATGGAAACTCGCTCACTGTCTGGTGTTTTTTAACAGGTTCCAAGAAAAACTCCCATGAATTATCAACTACACATAAAACAGATGCTTCAAGTTAAAAACCTCAAACCAGCTGTGATCAAAGTTTATGATTACTACCAAACAAGTAAGGTTTTGATGATGTGGTCAAAATGCTTCAGCTTCATTTCTGTGTTTGTATTAGTGATATGTAACACGTATGTCGTCCAGGTGACCAGTCTGAGACGGAGTTCTCCTACCCCTGCACATGAGTTATCACACCTGCAGCCCCATGGCGTCTGCCGCAGGACACACGGATTTGTGATCAACGCAGATTTAGTCTTTAATCAGCAACAACCAAATAAGATCATATTAAAATAAATATCAATATACCCAAATAGAGGCTTTTTCTGATCAATGTTCCGTTTCTCAAACGTTTCCGTTTTCTCAAGTTATGGCATCAGTTGATGAGGGCAAGTGAACAAGCTTAACAAATGAGATACCGTAAACAGTATTGGAACTGAATCAGGCTGTTACGGTGAGGGAGGCAGGCACGATGAGGCAAATATAGTGTAACACATGCACGTTTAATATGCTCACAGTGAAGTTCAGCCGGATAGCGCACAGAGCTTTGACATCAAACATAAAACTTACACGGGCTTCGGACAAAGACAAGCACGGGACATTGCGCGAACGCACATTAAATAGACGAACTACACAAACCCCAGTGATCACGAGACGAGCCAGAGGTGAGACCTATGAACACGCTCACTTACAATTCACACCCACGGAAATACATATACGGACATAAAAGGACAAGTACCCGTCGCTGCAGAATCAAAAGTCCAGAGGGTGGAGCTGGATCTAGATCCAACTCCTCCCACCGTCCATAGATTCTTTTGGTCGGTCCAGGGGGTGGGCGGAGCTGCATCTAATCCAACTCCTCCTACGTGTCGCTTATGTTTTCTGACCAGGAAATAGAAATCCAATAAATTCACCCTTTTACCGTTTAAAGATCAAAATGTTATTTGAATGTTATTTAAATAACACAATACACGTTTTTTAAGTTTACAAGAAAACGTAAAGTGGACAAGAATAATGATCTGTGATTGCCAACATAATAAAGTACAGTACATTTCTTATATGTGTAAAACGTACTTTTACGGAACCAGTACTCTTACCGGTTCTTGGGCCGTGGGTCAATCCAGGTGGCGATTTCGGTAGCGAGATAAGTGTGGAAATATAACAGGGGGACTGAAGAATGGATTTCAACGTATTTCACTTTAATCAAGAACAACTGGGAGGCTAGTAGTAATGGCTACCGGCTAGTCCGGGTCTCCGTCCTCACTCTCCCGCTCACACACTTGTCCAACCCTCTCTCTAACTCCTCCCACTTCAACATCACTCTAACTCCCCTCTAGAGGCTACAAGGCACTCTACAAATTTATGAACATATAGAACAGGTTACATCATACCATTATTGCTCTTACATATACTCCCTTTCCTAACAAGAAATGTCCACATTTCTGCACTGAAAGTGCTGAGAAAACAAATGGTGAGAGCAAGAAAAAAAAAAAAAAAGAAAAACCAAAAAAAACAATAGCAATACCAACAGCATACGTCCATATAAACAAAACACAGAGCAATACAAAGTACATTCTGAACAAAATGAGTCCCACTGCTGCAGGATGTCAGCAGGAACAATACAGTGTGTGAACTGATGTACAATCAGTAGAGTTCATAGTCTTTGAGGTGCATCGGAGCTCTGCGCTGGCGGCGAAGGGGGCCACTAGTGTGTATGGCTAGGTTTGGGGAGGGAGCACGGACGTAATTTGGGGGGGGGGACTGGGGGGACATGTCCCCCCCACTTTTTCAAAAGCCGGTTTTGGTCCCCCCCAGTTTTTACGGTTAAAACCAAATATTTAAATAGCGACGAATCCATGTCCCCCCCACTTTTGAAATCAAAATTACGTCCATGGGAGGGAGTGAGTGTGCCATGTGGGCTGTGGGTGGCAGGGGGTTGTTCAGGAGGGACAGGAACCGAGTGAGTGTGTTGAGGGGTAGCAGAAGGAACAGGCGAGCGGGAAGTGCATGGCAAGTGGGCAGGGGATGAGTCCTGTGCACTAGTGCCCTGACTGGCAAATTGTGACAAATTTCCGGGGCCTGCAGACAGAGTTGGGGGCGGGGCAGCTGAAGGCACATCAGGCCATATAGGACAGTACAAGGGGCCGGATGAAATACCAGACCTAGGCTGTGGAATTCGAACCTTCGCATCGTGTGAGCTAGAGAAAAACGGTTTGAGCCGGTTGTAGTGCAGCACTTTGGGTTTGCTCAAAGGGCGGGACAAATCGCGAACCCGGAAGTCAACAGGTAAGGACTGATCCTCTGGAGCCACAGTATCCAAAATCTCAAAGGGGCCAATCCAGTGCGGAGCGAGTTTGTTATTGTGATTGGCTGGGTCATTGACTAATACTAGATCGCCTGGTCTGTACGGGTTGTATTTCAAACGACGGTCTTGAGCTTGGTTCCTGAAAGCGGTGGCTGATTTGTACGCATCCCTAAGCCTTGCCCGTAAGGAAGCAGCGTATGCACCTGGTGTTACCGACGTTCTGGACGATGACGACTCAGATGTAGTAAGCAAGGTGTCTACAGGAACACGCGCTTCGCGTCCATGGGCCAGGTAGAAAGGTGTGAATTTTGTACTGGCGTGAACCGTAGTATTGTAGGCCAGCGCAACTTGAGGGAGATGATCGTCCCACTCACATCCTAGGTCAAACAGGTATTTAGAGAGCTCATCTTTGAGGGTACGATTGTATCGTTCAACGGCCCCATCGCATTGCGCGTGGTAAGGTGAAGTCCGCAGTTTCTGTATTCCCATGAGAGTACAGAGGTGCTTAATAAGATCTGACTCAAATTGCCGGCCCTGATCTGAGTGAAGAGACTCAGGGACGCCATGCTGAGGAATGAACTGTTCAAAAATGCACAAGGAGAATGCAGTTTTCTCCTTGTCTCGTGGATGGAGTGGAATTTGCCAGTAACCAGCAGTAAGATCAATGGTGCTGAATATTTGGGCACCAGCTAGCCTGTCTAACGTGTCATTGACACGAGGAAGTGGGTGTGAGTCCTTGACTGTCAGTGCGTTAAGTCTACGATAGTCTACACAAAAACGATGGGTGCCATCTTTTTTCCGGACAAGCACCACTGGTGCTGACCATGGACTATGTGACTCTTCAATAATACCATGCTCCAAGAGCTTGTCTATCTCCGTTTTCAGCAAAACTTGCGTGGCTGGAGATGTGCGGTAGGGTTGTAACTTAATCGGTTTTTCTGCACCTGTATCAATGCAATGGTGGACCAGGTCTGTCTGGCCATAATCATAAGGATGCGAACTAAAAATGTCAGCAAAATCGCTCAACATGCCCTTGAGGTGTGGTATTTCATCTGGAGAGAGGCACGTGTCCGACAGGTCAATAATTGGTGCCGGAGCACTAGCTGTGTCGCATGTATTAACAGCTGACACCAGTGTGTATTCATCATAATAGCGGCCTGAGACCGAAAAAACTTGGCCCAGGGGGCATCCTCCAGTTAGCGAAATGGGGTCTGATGTGGGATTTACTACCCTAACCAATCCCTGTCCATCACGGATCGTGGTCAGTGTCCTAGCGACTGCTAAAGATGAGGCTGGAGGAGGCTGTGGCTCGACAATACCTACATACGAGGTAGGACCAGGTATCGTGGCCATACATCCATTAACAGAGACAGGTATTACCATCTCAGCCAAAGGGGGAATTGTGACAGGGGAGGCAGTGACAGCAGCACATTGCACTGGGACCAGGTGTTGCATGGAGACAAAAGGCACAGTGGTGTCTTCGAGTTGTATATGTGCATGAGAAATTGATAGGGTCACATTGTGTTGTGTCAGAAAGTCCCAACCTAGAATCACTGGGTGACTAGAGGATCGTACAATGTGAAACACATGGGAAAGGGTTAGATCACCAATGTGCACAGGGGCAGTAAGGCAACCTAGTACGTCTAACAAATGACCTGTGACCGAGGAGGCTAGGATAAAGGGCTTAGTAACAGGTTGGGAAGCCAGAGCAGGGATCACTTTGCGGCACTCATCAGTAATCAAGGAAAGGCCAGAGCCCGTGTCAATAAGTGCGTGCTGTTCAGAGCCAAAAAGTGAAATTGAAATGTAAGGAGTTGGTGATGTATCTACATCAGACTGTACAAAATGAGAAGGGACCTTTGGGGTACAATAAGCTGACATTTGGTCCGCAACGCCAGCTTCTAGTAGTTTCCCTGACCATCGGCACGGGACGAATTGTCAGACGTATGTGGTGTGGAAAAGTGAACACGCCGTGAGGGGGAATAATGATGTGGGCGGTGTGGCCTGTCATGTGATGCTGGGGGTGGAGGGCCGTGTGTACATGTAAGGTGAGGCAGGTGATGGAGAACGGGCATACCGGGGCCTAGAGCTCCGTGATGTGTGTGAGTAGTAAGAAGATGAGTGTGAATAGCTTCCAGGTGACAGAGAGCGACCAGAGTACCTGTCACGGCGAAACCTGGGAGGGGAGCCGTCATCCCTCACAGGTTGCCGGTTATATGCATCCTGACGGTCAGATGGAGACTGGCGAGGTCGTCCAGGGGCAGCAGAGTTGGTGTCATGGGTAGAAACGTGCTGGTCATCATCCTGGAGAGTCCAGCTGGATGAACGTGGTCTGTGTCGAGGAGGTGGGGATCCATCAGTGTAAGGTCGACGCCCTCTATTGTAATGACGTGATGATGTGGCACAACAGTCAACACAGTCATGCCGTTGAAGGTCGCCCCGGTCTCGATGGCATCCGCTTGTGCACGCATGTGCAGCCATATAGCCTGAAGGGTATGCAGCATGAGCACAGCCTGGTAGGCCACGCTGGACATCAGTCACATGGTGCGCGAGGTGATCAAATCTCTTCTCTGAGTGTTGCAGATGTGTTTGTGTCAAGGCGTGCAGTTCCGTTCTGAGGTCAGCAATAGCAGCTGTTAATTCAGCTACTGCAGAGGGTGACATGGCACCAGGTTGTGGAGTTACAGTCACTGGCATCACAGGTGTGTGTGCTGCTACTGACAGAGCTAACTGTGCTCATTCACACTGAGTCGCCACTTTCAGTGCAGCTTCCAAAGTAACTGCACCATGCTCGTGGATTTTAAGTTGTAATGAGGAATCTAACCCAGTCACAAAACGCCGGAACACCTCACAGTTCTGTGCCTCTGGGCCGTAGCATGGAAAAGCATCCACCACCAAGTTTTTTAGGTCCGCAGCATATACTTCCAGGGGCTCCTGTGGTTTGCGAGGGTGAGCATTTAAGTGTGTCTGAAAAGTGGCCAAAAATTGTGTCTGTCCAAAAACCGCATTCAACTTCGCTTTAGCTTGATCATAATCAAACTTCACCTGTTCAGGCAAACTTAGCCAGTATGCGAATGCAGGACCACTAAGTCTCGCAGCTAGTAATTTTGCCTTCTCCAAATGAGCAGTTGAAACTTCCAATGCTACTTCGAAACGCTGAATCCACGAACTGAATGGCTCTAGGGAGTCACCGGTAAAGGGAGCAGGCAGTTCAATACGGAACGGAACACGTGCGTGAACTATCTCGGCTGAGGGAGCAGGTTGCTCTTCGTCCGCCATTTCACATTCAGGAAAGCACAAAACAAGCGGCACGTAGCAAAAACTCAACCAGTCGACTAAAAGTGCGAGGGTTAATACAACGCAATCCAAGTCTCCCCAAAAATGAAAAATAGCGCTGTTTTGTTAGCAAAGAAGGCGAGTCAGAAGTAGTGAGAGAAAAAAAAAATCGCCAACCACCGCTGCTACCAGTGTAAAACGTACTTTTACGGAACCAGTACTCTTACCGGTTCTCGGGCCGTGGGTCAATCCAGGTGGCGATTTCGGTAGCGAGATAAGTGTGGAAATATAACAGAGGGACTGAAGAATGGATTTCAACATATTTCACTTTTTAACAGTTGTTCTTTCACTTTAAGAGCAACTGGGAGGCTAGTAGTAATGGCTACCGGCTAGTCCGGGTCTCCGTCCTCACTCTCCCGCTCACACACTTGTCCAACCTTCTCTCTCTAACTCCTCCCACTTCAACATCACTCTAACTCCCCTCTAGAGGCTACAAGGCACTCTACAAATGTATGAACATATAGAACAGGTTACATCATACCATTATTGCTCTTACATATGTACTATTTCATTTTTTTTTTTTTTACCTTCAATAAAATTACTTTTTTCGTTAGGATGGTACACTTCAGGTGTGCAGAATGGACAGTGGTATTTACTGCAACAAGTAGTGCACTGCACAACTGAAAGCATCTGTCCTTTTTTCAAAACCGTGATATGCATCTATAGATGGATGGAAAAATATAAATAGCATTATATTAGTTGTGAAGTTTTTCAGTGAACTGGTTAATGAGGATCATGGCCGTTACATGCACGCACTAATAACAATCCCCCTTGACGTGTCCATGCGAACAGCACAACCATTACAAACTTTAAGTAACTACATCAAACACTAATTAATTTAACAGTTTATGTCCAATATGAAGAACACAACATACATAAGTATTTAATACATCTGTATTCTGTTTAGCTAACCGCTCGTCTTCTAACATCAGTTTTTACCGTCACTTACTTAAACATCTAGATTAGATAAACTTAACAGTGGCTGTTCGTGCAAACAGAAATAGTCAGATTTAGTATAATCACCAAAGGAAACTAGTTACTAGTTATCTAAGATCCAGCTCCACCCCTTGGACTTTTGCTTCTGCAGCGACATGTATCTCCAAAAGGAGGGGTCCGGAGCTGCTCCGTGACACAAGCGAGGATTGACACGAGTTATAAATCTCTATAGAGGGATAATGGGTAATGTTGGAAATGTAGTAATCTCCAGGCATCTCCAGCGAGGTCAGTTTAGGATCACCGGAGGAACATCAGATTAGGCCTCAGCCGAGGCCGTCCAGTGAGCGCACACACACACACACATCTGAGGCCTACTGAAGTCACGAGAATGGCTTCAGTGCCATTATTAACACACGTATATGTAAAAAGATCTCTAACACCTATATCTAATGTGTTTAATATATAAATGTAACGTTTGGCTCCGCCCCTTTGTGTGTATCTTGCCTTGTTCCCTCCCTCTGTTCCCTTTCGTCGATTCTGTTTCGATTCGTCACGCCCCTTTTGTTTATCCCTGCCAATGTTATCCTTGTCAGCTGTTTGGAATTATGTGGTTGATTAGTTTGTGTATATAGTCTGGTTGAGTTCATGTGTTCCCTGTGGGTCTATGTCTGTAGGTTGGTTTACGTTGGTAATGTTCTTTGTCGCGCTTTCAAGTCTGTGTCCTTTTAGGACTTCTGTGATCAGTTTGGTATTGAGGTGTCTAGGTCTGTTGCGGTTCTGGTTAGAGTTCTGTCGTCTTTGATTCGTTTCGGTTCTTTGTTGAGTTTCCTATGTTGTTATATGTAATTGTCGTTTTGATCTGGTTGTAATGTGTTTTGGTCTTGTTTGTACTATATGGTTGTTCCCGCTGTGTATTCGTACTTAAGTGTTGCGGGGGTTTTCGTATGTCTCGGTTTTTAGTTCGGTTAAATATTATGATTTGATCCAATGTGAATTGTTCATTACTGTTAGACATTGTGATTTAAATATGTGTGATTTGCTTATTGTCGTTGTCCGAGTGGTAATCTTTGTCTTTACATCAATGTGTGTTTCTGTGTAGGTATTTTGTATGTGTGATTATTATGCCGCGCCGATCTCGAAACGTGCGTGTTGGAAAGGTCGAGGTTATAGGAGGTAGTACCGCTTCTGACTTGAATAAATGTGGTTCTTTGCAGCAATTGTGTCCGCCGTCTGATTCTAGATCGTTACAATAAATAAATATTTCTGCACACTTTATTAGTGGTGTTAGCAGCAAATATCCCACTTTATCAGCAAAAATTGCTCTGGGGAAGACTAGGGAATGAAAATATCACAACCGTCATTTAAAACTACAGAATGTGTTACAAGACATTTCCAACATTACCCATTATTCCTCTATAGAGATTTATAACTCGTGTCAATAACAGCGGTCATAGTGCAGTCTATGGTTGTCTTTTTAATCCCTTAACCCCATTATGATCATTCAAACTTTAGTATCTGTTCTATTTGTCATTCATAGCCTAAGTTGTTTACACATCACTGAAAGTACATTGACATTGTTATACTGTATGTTCATATTTAATTATCCTAAAATATGCAGCTATGTTTCATAATGACTTTCACTTAATGTATTATTGAAGTTAAATTAAGTGTGTAGACTTTATTGTGTCTGCACAGCATTCTGGTTCTTGTAACTCTGGAAAACAGAATCACCTATGGGGCCAGTTTGCAGTGAAGCCAAATATGTTGCTTAAAGAAGTTAATTATTAATGAGTTGATGAGTCCAAATAATTATAGAAGACGTCCTTTTGGCTAAACATCCATTTAAAAGGCAGGCAGAGCTCACAGTCTGGTGTCAGTGCCTGCATTTCACCATGGATGTCAGTGGAATTCACATGAGGAAAGGGTTACTGTTAGCCTGCCTCCTCTTTAGCACTGTTTATGGACAAAACTCAGGACCGTAAGTAATGACAGAAGTATGCTGGTGAAAAATTGAATGGCCTTTTAACTGTGTCATAGTGTCACATATTCACATTGTGTTTAGACTTTATTTTCAAATGTTCCATAGTTCATACTAATGGAAATTAAGCATGAAATGTTTTATAATATATTAGTTACAATATATAATATATTGGTTACAACTTTCTGAAGATAATCATTTAAAACATTCCTTAATTCCTTAATAGATTCTCAGATATTGTAACTGATTCGATTTTGACTTAGAGATAACAGATTTAACACAAAATGGTGCCAATCATCATTGGAATTCAGACAACATTTTCACAAAAGATGTGATGTCAAATAGAGCTTTAGATACTTTGCAGTATTTTATGCAGTAGCTCCAGATATGTTTATTATGCAGTTGAAACCTTTTTCATATGGCTGTAAATTGAATGGGTATCACCTACTTCTCCTGCACACTCAGTGAATTCTCAGGTCTGACACACTGGAACCCATGTTCCTAGTCAGTGTTACATTCCAGTGCTTTTAAATAGCCGGTGGCATGGCTCTCAGAATTGAAATAAAAATGTAATCAGTAGAAAACATAAGGAAAAAAACATTGTAACAAACAAAATTTCATCCCAGTGAAATGCAAAAGTGATGTAAGCGATGCTGATTAAACACATTAAGTCTTCAAAGTCTCCTTGCTAAACGTCCGCTCATTCACAAACAAGTCTTTTATAATAGCTAAATTAATTGAAGATTATTGTCTGGACTTTCTTTTTCTAACAGAGACGTGGCTTGATAGCAATGGAGCAATAGTGCTAAATGAAGCTTCGCCTCCTGATTTTAACTATTTTAATGTCTCTAAAGTAAATAAGAGAGGTGGTGGTGTTGCATGTTTTTACCATAAAGCATTCCGCTGTAAGCAGATCTCATTAGGGGAACATCCTACGTTTGAATATCTGGCAGTACTTACTCAGTTCTTTTGATTGTTATCTATCATCCTCCCAGACTACATGCAGATATTCTTGAAGATTTTAAAGAAATGCTTTCAAGGATTTTAATTGATTTTGATTATGTTTTAATTGCTGGGGATTTTAACATTCACATGGATATATCCACAAATCCAATCACTTCAGAGTTCATGAGGATGCTTAACTCTTTTGATCTCATACAGCATGTATCAGGCCCAACTCATAAGCATGGCCACATTTTAGATTTGATCATTTCTAAACGCATAGAGGTTAATAATACTGAAATTATTGATGTTGCAATCTCTGACCATTTTGGTGTATTTTTCAATATGTTATTATCTACTAGAACACTCAGTGAAAAGCGCACAATAACCAAGCGTTATCTCAGTGCCGGCAGTGCCGTGGCCTTCACAGACATGATACAGTCCCTCCCTCCTCTCTCAGAAAATGGGATTGAGCTAGTTGAAACATTCACACACAGAGTTAGGAAATGTATTGATGCTGTGGCACCAAAGGTAACTAAAATTATCTCTGGTAAAATTAAGATGCCCTGGAGAAACACTCCATCTACTGTAAAACTTAGGCAAGATTGTAGGCAGGCTGAGAGACGTTGGCGAAGGTCATAATTGCAAGTACATTCTGATAATTATAAAACAACATTGCACAATTACAACAGTGAAGTGAAATCAGCAAGGAAAAACTATTTCTCTACCTTAATCAATTCATCAAATAATAACTCAGCTGTCTTGTTCAGAAGTATAGATCAGCTAGTAAACCCCACATCCTGTGTCTTCCCTGGGACTGTTTCAGTTGAAAAATGTGATGTTTGCAATATTTTTTAGGGACAAGATTACTAGTATAAGGCCGAACATAGCAACAAGCACTAATAGACTATCAACCCTTATATCAGTTACTCAGTCTAACTTTAATATATCTTATTTCCAAGACGTTGACATGGTAACACTACTTGATGTGATTTCATCACTAAAATCCTCTACTTGTGAACTGGACCCTTTACCAACATGCTTTTTCAAGCAGGTTCTGAGCTCATTAGCAAATGAAGTTCTAACGATTGTTAATCAGTCTCTGAAATTGGGTGAATTCCCTAACATTTTTAAAACAGCAATGGTTAAACCACTATTAAAGAACAGAAATCTTGGTCCCACAATTCTCAATAATTATCGACCTATATCTAACCTTTCCTTTCTTAGCAAAATCAGTGAAAAAGTTGTGTCAATCCAGTTGAATGATTATGTCAAAGTAAATCAAATAAATGACACTTTTCAATCTGGTTTCAGAGCTCTCCACAGCACTGAAACAGCCCTAGTTAAGGTAGTAAATGACTTGAGATTGAATAAGGATGCAGGCAAACTCTCAGTCCTTTTTCTGCTAGATTTAAGCGCTGCTTTTGACACCGTTGATCATGAAATACTTCTTGATCGACTACAGAGTTGGGTAGGCCTTAGTGGCTTAGTCTTAGACTGGTTTAGATCGTACCTAACTGAGCGTGATTACTATGTAGCATTAGGTACCTCTTCCTCCACACGTCAAAAAATAACTTGTGGCGTCCCCCAAGGATCAATTCTTGGGCCGTTACTATTCAACCTATATATGCTTCCGTTACCACATATCATAAATAAACAAGGTATTAGTTATCATCAATATGCAGATAACACTCAACTTTACATTTCTCTAGAACCTAAGGCCCTAAAATCAATTTGCTCACTGTTTGACTGCATAGATGATATACAGACATGGATGTCTGACAATTTTCTGCAATTAAATAAACAGAAGACAGAGGTTCTTGTTCTTGGCAGTGATTCACAAAGGAATGATGTCCAGACTTATGTAAATCAAATGAATCTGAATGCCAGTCAATGTGTTAAGAACCTGGGCGTCACCTTTGATAATGAGCTCAGCTTCAAATCACACATCATGACTACATGCAAGACAGCTTATTTTCACCTTCAAAACATCGCTAAGGTCCGAGATATGCTCTCTCCTGCGGACAGTGAAAAACCTGTCCATGCATTTATCACATCAAGGCTAGATTATTGTAATGCTGTTCTATCTGCTGTTTCGCACCTACAGAGAGTTCAGAATGCGGCTGCAAGGGTCCTGACCCGCAGGAGAAAGAGAGATCATATTACACCTACACTCCACTCACTGCACTGGTTACCTGTCAGATTTAGAATAGATTTTAAGGTTTTTGTCATGGTTTTTAAATGTCTTCATGGTCTTGCCCCTCTTTACCTCAGTGAAATGATGGTTAGATATGTTCCAGTCAGGTCTCTCAGGTCTTCAAACAGTAATCTACTGGTGATTCCTAAAAGCCGATTAAAGATTGGCGAGGGTGCTTTTAGCCACTATGGCCCAAAGCTCTGGAATTCTCTTCCTGAACAGCTCAGAGGCATTTCATCCCTGCATAGTTTTAAGAGCAGTCTCGAAACATTCCTGTTTAGATCTGCTTTTACTTAAGAAACTCTCAATCTTATTTACTTTATTTTTTTATTATATTGTTTACTTTACTTTTTTACATTTTGTTATTTTAATATTTTATCTTTAATTTCTTTTATCATTTTCTTTTTGTCTTATCTCCTTTTTATGTTTCTTTTATTTATACTGTAAAGCACTTTGAGTTGCATGTATGTATGAAAGGTGCTATACAAATAAAGATTATTATTATTATTGTGACGTCGGTGGCTGGCTGAAGGATGAGGCACGAGTCCTTGCGACTGACGAACGTCACGTTTATTTTACAAACAAAACACAGAGCAAATAGCGCACACAAAACACACGTTTGCACAGAACGTGGTACAGCTAGACAACGACGAGCACAGGACGATCAAACGCAGACAACGTAAACACATGCCCAAAGGAAGGGTTCGGGGACCGTAACGTGACTATTATTATTATTTAACTTTTTGAAAATAATGATTCTTGGAAATTTCTCTGTCCAGTAAGCTACAGTTAGTTGGTAAGAGAGATTACATAACTATAACACTGATAACATTGCACAGAGGTTTGTAGGTCACAGTTTACAGTTTTGCAATAGTTATATTGATCACTCTCATTGGTGCTGAAATCAGTTCTTTACTTCAACAGTTCTCTTTGCAGTAATGTTTATTTTCCATTGCTTAATTATTTGTAATAAATTGGAACTCCAAAAATTGGTTCTTGTCTGTAGATATTTCCTGGTGACGTTTCCTGCAGTAATAGAGTCTGGCTCTGAGGCTAAACTCTGTATAAGTCTCCTCAAGCCTAATGAGACTCTGGAAATGACCGTCTACCTGATAGACAACAACGAGAACAGAAAACTTCTAGAGGAGAGAGTGGAGGAAGAGTTTCACCGCTGCTCCCACTTCAAGGTCACAGACCACTAAGATCATCATATTTTTACTTTAGGTGTTGATTGTTGTTGAAGGTTTGGATGGAGTGCAACACACGGCTTTATCTCTACAGGCTCCAGAGGTTGACGGCCAATCAGTGCAGGAGGTCAAAGTTCAAGTGAAAGGTGAAAATTTTGAGATGACAAAGAAAAGCAAAGTCCTGTTCCAATCCTACAATGCACTAACATTTATCCAGACTGATAAACCGATCTACAATCCTGGCCAAACAGGTAATTCAGCCTTCCGGTAATACGTCTCACTACTACCAGTTCACGTATATGGTTTATATGCAAATGCTGCTGAATGCTACTGAATATAAAACATATTTCTGTACCACTGGCCTCTCACAGTGAATTTCAGAGTTGTCACCATGGATTCTAATTTTGTCCCCCTTAAACAAAAGGTAAGAGGAGTCTGTTTCTGTAGCTGAATAATAAGATCAGAGTAATGTGGCAGAGATGTAAGGGCAGTGAGTCACTACATTCAGAAAAGCATAATAAGAGTCTTTAGTTGCTACACATCCTGTTATATGTATTTCTGTTGGATGACATTTCTGTTAGATTCAGTTATACAGATTTCTGTTAGATTTCTGTCAAAATGACAAAAAACTGATGTACTGTTGTGCTCTCCCCAACAGTATAGCCTGTTGACACTGGAGGTAAGATGTTAATTTAAATATTTACGATGCTGGTGTTAAAGTTCTTAACATTATTCGTCATTTCCTTTCTATTTTAATTTTAATGTGCCGGTATTAAACACAAGTATTGTCTTTTCTTTGGTGGAACCAAACAGGACATTAATAGTAACAGGATTGGTCAGTGGACCAATGTGTCCTCGACAGGCCTGATACTGCAGCTTTCACATAAGCTCAATTCAGAGGCTCCTCAGGGCTTCTATAAGTTGAAGGTCAACATTGGTAATAGGCTGACTGAACATAGATTTAAAGTGAAAAAATACGGTAAGTGACAGCACTGGTTCAGTAACTTTGTTGGTGTGTATGTAATTGATGGTTGATCTATGTAATTTCATTAATTTCATACATTTGCCTTCCAGTTTTACCAAAGTTTGAGGTTACAGTCAAAGTACCAGACCGTCAAAGTGTTGGTGAGGAGGAACTGAAACTAGAGGTTTGTGGAAAGTAAGTGTCTTATGTCAAACCCTCCACACACACACACACACACACACACCTGAAGTGTACTGTTATGAATCTGCAATTTTTACTGTACATTTTTAAAAGGTACACTTATGGACAACCAGTTTCTGGCAAAGCACAGGTGCAGATGTGCCGGACATTGTGGAGTTACAGTAATTATGATTTCGCTATGATTTCACCATGTCTTACTGAAACAGTGGAGGTGTGTAAGTCATGATGCATTGAATGTCATTTTTAATTAGTCATTTTTTATTAATTAAATATTTAATATTTATAATATAATTTTTATATTTATTCTGTTTGTTTGGTGGATTTTCCTATAGCTCAGTAGGACTGGTTGTGCCTTTCTGACCTTCAACACATCAGCTTTCATGAATCCTGAAATGGAAAATAATTTACAGGATACCCTTCGTATTACAGCCACAGTGACAGAGGAAGGCACAGGTGAGCCATCATCACATCACTGAGTGAAACATATGATGAAATATGTGAATTGGTAATAATTCTACAAAATAATCGATAATATTTAACAACTTCATTTGCTTTGGTTTTTTAGAAATTACAATGAAAAATTTTGAAAATATACACCTGACTTTTGAAATTGGTAAAACTGAGTTTCTTGATTTACCAAAAACATTTGAACGAGGGACAGTCGTAAAGGGAAAGGTAGAGTTTCTTTGCGTTCAAACTCCATTATATCTTCCACTGATTAATATTTACCATGATTTTAGATTTTGAAACAAGTTTTAGAAAACAAGTGTTTTGTTCACTGGTCAACAGATCAAAGTTACAAACCACAGTGGAAGATTGATTCCCAACAAGAAAGTCTATCTTTTGACTGGTGAAAGGCGGTCGTCAAAACTACTTCTTAATCTCACTACAGACATGAATGGAATAGCAAACTTCTCAGTTAATGCACCTATTGCCCCTTTAACACAGATGAAACTGTGGGTATGTAAAAACAAGTTCTCACTACAGTTTGAGATTAACAGAATGCATTGTCCTGCACTGAGACATATTCTTGTTCCATTGTGATCTAGGCAAGTGTCCTTCCAGAAATCCAACATAACACGTACAACACACCCCATTTTACAACCGGTGAAGCCAACATACAACTGTTACAAACTGCCACACCTTACAGTCCAGTATACAGTGAACTGTTAATTGAAAGTCTAAATGAACCAATAATATGTGGTTCAGAAGTTTCCATAACTATTAAGTACTATATTGTTGGGGAAAGCACTGAGACTTTCAGCACTGATATTGTATACATGGTGAGTACATGCAGAAATATCATATAGAATGAAACACTGACCACTGGATTTATTCTATCCCAACAGCAATAAATGAACGTGTGTTGTCCTCCATCACAGGTCTTATCTAAAGTAGCTATAGTCCATCATGGGTATGAGAAAGTTGAAGTGAAAGACTCCAGTAGGTTGACAGAGGGAAAACTCTCATTTAAACTGTCTGTTGGTTCTGAGCTGGCTCCTGTAGTGCAGGTTCTGGCATACGGTGTCCTACCCAGTGAGAACGTCATTGCTGCCAGCAAAATGTTTGATGTAGAAAAATGTTTCAAGAACAAGGTAAACCATTTTGACCTCCAATGTCATTTAGTTAGTGTCTCTTTTCCATAATTAAAAATTTTAAACTGTCTGAACTTCCACTGTGGTCTTCTATCAGGTCTCCCTGCAGTTCTCTCCATCCAGAGCAGTTCCTGGGGAGGAGAACTCTCTCCAGCTCTCAGCTCTGCCTGGGTCTCTGTGTGGTCTCAGTGCGGTGGATAAGAGTGTGTTCCTCATGGAGTCTGGAGATCGCCTCAACACTGACATGGTGAAGTTAAAATCTTTTTTTACACAATCCAGTAGGATTATAAATTTAAAAGCATAATGTAGAATACTGGATTGTTCTATAAATTGTGATTGTATGTCTCAGCAGTCTTAGGAGAGTTAAGGAGAGTGTGCTACATGGATTGAGCCATAGTGACAGTTCACTCTTCAACACTCATGATCTCTGGACACTTTAAAGCACCTCTAACTTAAATTCATGTCCAAGTCTCTTAAGGTTGTGCCACTAATAGAAAGGAAAACAATGTCACCATCTAGGCCAGTTGCAGAGAGGTTTTTGAAGTAAATCTAGTGTCAAAAAGGCCACAGCAGGTGATGGGCCAAACTATTCTGCAACTGTATTTTTGGAGATGTGCACAAATTTACCTCCTAAATATGGATGTTTCATATGGGGAGACGTTAATCTTTCAACAACTGGAGCACATCTCCAACTCTGGATCATCTGAGCACCACAAAAGATGGTCTCCTCTGAAGTTACAAACATTTTACAAGCATGGATTGAGTGTTTAATGGAGATTACAGTACCCACATGAGAACAAAATAAGCCAACATTCAATGATCAACTGTGATCACAAGAACAGGCTTATAAAGGGGACGAGATAAGAACACAGGTGTGTCCCAGCATTTTCGTCGGTAGTCATTATCTGTGTGCGTTTGTTCAGCTAATGTTAATAAAGAGTCCATTTAAGTTCACACTGCTCTCATCTCCGTGTTCTTCACTCACCTTCGCATCATGACAATGTGTGAGATGCATGGAATTTGTAGATGAATCTCCATATTCACACAGCTTTATTACAATAACGAGCCAAGCAAAGCAATGCTTAGCTAACATATAACAGAACATTGCGTGAGCTCACAAAAATGAACACGGGACACAGGTACGATGCACATTAAATACTGAACACGAGTGTAGCACATTAGGTTGACGAGACGGGTGAACACATACCCAACCAACCACACCCACAGGAAGTACATATATGGACATGGACTTATTATACTTAGCAAGATTTATTCAGGGCGAGTCCATAAGTGAGGTTGTTATAACAGTCCAGGTTCAGTCTGTTAACACGGATAGGACTGAATGCAGTGGACAGCAACAAATTGGTATTAAAAAGAATAGGACCCCCCCCCCCTCCCCCCGGTACCTTCCTGTTGTAGGGGTTTCACCTACTAATCATTTAAAGTAGATATAAATTGTTTTACCTTAATTATTAATCAGTCTCATTAATTTAGAATCAGTCTCATATTCTAATTATACCAGAACCACAAGTTTAGTTATCAACTAAAGGCAATTAATGGTCTGGTATCTGAAGGATTTAACTATGAATTCTTTGGAGGTTTTGGCAACAACCACTTTTGAACAGGGCCGGCGCTAGGGGGGGGCAGAGGGGGGCATTGCCCCCCCAAATTGTGTCTTTGCCCCCCCAAGCACAATGCAAGCAACGGCTTTTTTTTATTATCTCTGAACCAATCACAAAAATGCATTTTGCGTTACAGCGTGAAGATATTTCCTTGCTTATTCCTGATTGGCTCTTTGAGTCATATAAAAATCGGCAGACCGCCCCAAACGGTTCAGTTCGGCAGTATAGGTTCTGTTAGTGTGAGTGAAAGACAGGTATACTGGTAAACACTCTTCTGAGTTTAAACTGACTTCCACATGGTAATATTTGCTTAACTGTGGTTTTTCGTTGCTTTAATGTTACTCACCTCTTACATAGGTGTTGCTTAAATTATTTTATTAGCCGTTAGCGGTTAGGCTAACTTGGTTCTCCAAAACCTGCGAGAGGTGCACGACACCGCGCGAGGCTGCTCTTTCCCCCGTGCAAGCCGTCGCGGCTCATGGTTTAAACCACATATGTCAAAGTCAAGGCCCGCGAGCCAGATCCGGCCCGCGAATTGATTATCTATGGCCCCCTGGATGATATTGAATTACTATTAGAACCACAGCCGCCCGATGGTGTTTTGTACGCACAAACACTACATTCCCCACAATGCAACGGTAGCCCGCGAAGTCACTGCAGCGCGAAGCGTCGCGTGGTCCGCGTGGCGAAAATGACGTAATCGCAGTGGCTCCGCCAGCACAATGAACAAAGTCACGTTTTCAGGGTTCATACACCTTTATAAGGTGGAATTCAAGCACTTGTACGTCACTTTAAAGGTCCATTTCAATATTTTCCTGCACGTTAAACTTAAATATGTTAAATATTTATACATATACTCGAAATAAGTAGCTTTTTATTCACATTATTTAATGGTTGTTTATTTTCCCCAATCTTAACGTCTTCACGTTCTCTCATGTTTCGTCCTGGAATTACAAGAGGCTCGTATTTGTTAACGTAATACAAGGGAACTGTTCAGTCAGACAGATATTTGTTGTGAAACGAAGTAGTTACAATTTAAAACATTTTCAAGTACTTTAGCCTAAATTGCAGCACTTTTCAAACCTGCAACACAAAGCAACATTAAAATTCGGAGTCGCGCACTATGGTCACTCGCGAAAGTATAAACCTAAATCAGCAGTCAGAGCAGACATCAACGTTCAGCTATCCCCCTTCTCAAAAATGACTAAACGTAAGGTGGACACTGAGAACGGGTTTCAAGCCAGGTGGGAGGCAGAGTACATGTTCACGGAGGTAAAAGGTAAACCTGTGTGTCTTCTGTGTGTCTTCATGTGATTTTTCTTTGAAGGAAGTTTGCTTTTATCTGTTTGCCTGTTGAAAAATGTTTTCACTTGAAATTACTGACAGATCCATAAGAAAATAGTGCTTTATTCATTTAAACATTAAATAATATACACTGTGTTAGGTCTTGGTTCAATAGGCTATGTGCAATCATTTCAATGTTTTAATAAACATTGAACCAGTCCGGCCCTCGGCTTGTAGCAAATTTGTTTTTTTGGCCCTCTGTGTTTTTGACTTTGATATCCCTGGTTTAAACGATTCCTCGCCATCACAGCCAGTATTGTTATACTGTGCATAAATACCGCATTGTACCAGTACGTTTCATAACATCAATAAAAACTTCAATACTTTACCAGATTTTTTACCATTAAAGTGCAGTAGATAGATTTCTTATTTTATGTACTTTCATATTTTTTTCTTTTTCAAAATAGAAATGTGACGAATACTCCCTTTTATAACAGAATTTGTATTCTTTTGTTTTCTTTATATTTTAATTTCCCAGTAATATAAATATTCTCACTCATTCTTATTTCCATGTTTGAATATTCTCAGTCTGTGTATAGGTACATTTGTCAGCCTTTCAAGAAATAGAGTTGTTCTATTAGTAATGGCAGTATTGAAATGAAATACAATTAGATAATCTTTATTCTCCATTTACATAATCAACATGTATTTTTTAATCATTGTGTTTTAAGTTTTAAGTTCGAAAATGTGCATTTTTATTTCTTTACCCAATACATCACTTTAAGCCAGTATCAATAGTCATCATTCATGCACAAATCAAGCCTTGAATATATTTCTGGCTTCATAAACATGACTATCAACATGCCCCCTCATTATGTTTTACTGCCCCCCCAAGCAAAGCAGTCCAGTGCTTTTGAATGACATCAACAGACAATTTGGTGAAAATAAATGATACATTTATTTAAAACCAACTATTCTAAAACAAACAGCATCAACAAGGATCAGTATATTTACAGTGAAGACTCTGCATCTAGTGTGTGTGTGTAAAAAGGGGCGGAGAATAAATGTGTGCGCATGCGCTTGTGTACGCGAGGAGGCGGGAGTTGTAATCTCAGTTCTCCTATGGCACATATGTCAAAGTCAAGGAATTGATTATCTATGGCCCCCTGGATGATATTGAATTACTATTAGAACCCGCAGGCCACAGCCGCCCGCTGGTGTTTTGCACGCACAAACACTACATTCCCCACAATGCAACGGTAGCCCGCGAAGTCACTGCAGCGCGCACAAGCGGCGAGGGTCAGCGCGGCGAAAATAACGTAATCGCAGTGGCTCAGCTCGTCTCCACGCTGTCGATTCGCGAGGTCGTGCATCTCTCGCATTTTGTACTTTGCGTGCGCTGCGCCTCAGCGCAATGAACAAAGTCATGTTTGCAGGGTTCATACACCTTTACAAGGTGGAATTCAAGCACTTGTACGTCACTTTCAATGTCCATTTCAATAATTCCCAGCACGTTAAACTTAATTAAGTTAAATATTTATACATATATTCGAAATGATTCGAAATAATTCGCTTTTTATTCACATTATTTAATGGTTGTTTATTTTCAAAACGCCCAATATTAACGTCTTCACGTTCTCTCATGTTTCGTCCTGGAATTACAAGAGGCTCGTATTTGTTAACGTAATAAAAGAGAACTGTTCAGTCAGATAGCTATTTGTTGTGAAATGAAGTAGTTACAATTTCAAGCATTTTCAAGTACTTTAGCTTAAATTCCAGCACTTTTCAAACCTTTCTTACTTTATTCATGTTTGCTTGTTGAAAAATATTTTCACTAGAAATTACTGACAGATCCATAAGAAAATATTGCTTTATTCATTTAAGCATTAAATAATATACACGGTGTTAGGTCTTGGTTCAATAGGCTATGTGCAATCATTTTAATATGTTTTAATAAACATTGAACCAGTCCGGCCCTCGGCTTGTAGCAAATTTGTTTTTTGGCCCTCGGTGTATTGACTTTGACATCCCTGTCCTATGGAAAACAAAGCAACTAAAACGGCGCCGACTTTAAACAGTAGAGCAGCGCGACTGTATGTTAATGAGCTCACCTGGTTTATTCCAACGTGGTCAGAACAAAGAGTAATGGCGCTGGCTTAATAACTAAAAATTAATGTGGTGTGTCTGAGAATGGGGACTACAAGTTGTCAAATAATCAGAAGATAAAAACATGCAGAGATTGCATGCAAGGTGGAGAACTTTGTGTGTACAAATCTTAATGAAGATTATGAAAATAAAGTTAAACACATTCAGAATGTATTAACAGAAAACTTAGTTAACTCTACAGTTCAAGTAAACTATGCCCATTTATTAAACTAAGCCCAGCGGCAAGTCTCACGTGTTAAGGGTTTTGGGTAGTGTCGTCGTCCTCCCTGAATTAGGAGGGAATTTCCACCACAGGTTCCTCGTTGATAAAAGCGACGTCGTCCAGGTGAGCTGGGACTCGTCCTGAATATGGAGTCCAGGAATGTGAGACTCACGGTTTAACTACAGGGAATTGATCGCCTTTGTTTCCGTCCAGCCGCGTTAGCAAGCTTGATTGAAGTAATTTGGTGAATCTGTTGTCGCGGTAACGTTGATCGGTTGGTTGGTGGATTACACCGTAACTCGGGCTTGTTAATTAAGTAATATGACTTTCAGCTATTTGCTGTTAGTCGTATCAAAGTTCACGTGCTCTCAATAAAGAAAACGTAGAGAGAGAAATGGCGGAGCCTCTCTTTGATAGGTCTAACTAGAGCTGTGACGGTATGGATTTTTTCTTACCGCGGTGAAAGAGCACGTATAACGTATAAGAGCACGGTTAATCGCCCCCCCCCCCCCCCCCCCACCCGAGAAATTAAATAAAATGAGTAAATTATAGTTTATAAATTAAAACATGCCCTTTTAAATGAACAAAAACTTAATTCGTCTTAAATACTTAACGCAAAATTATGGCCATAATATTGTTAATAATGACGTGAATAACGTTAATTATAAATACCTTATTTTTCCGTCTTCATGTTCCTTGCAAGACAAACCAACATGTTCATTTTGTCCTGTTTAAAGGACGATCTAAACGAGGTGGCAATGTTGCCTGCCGTGCTGAATACAGCCCCGATTGAGTGCTCATTGTGCAAACGGTCATATATTTTCTGGCAATGTTTGACAGAAGAGGGAATCCATTTAGATTTTTCCGCCAACGGGCAAGTGGGTCCGAATGCGAATCGAAGGCTTCCTCCTGCAAATACGTCGCGAGTTCAGTGTCCGCACCGGGCTAAAAGCCACATACATCTACTGAACTGAAAAAATACTAAAACATTTAACTGAACTGATCAGTTTCGGAACGGTGCCTGTAGCATTTCATGTGCGACAGTGTTGTGTCGAATTCCGACTTGCCACGTTAATCCACGCATAAATACGATACAGATAATATTGTCGATTTATGTTTCTATGCATAAATAAGAGCTAGACTTTAATTATCAATCACAGCAAATGGCATTATCTATGTCCAAAGCCACACTGGCTCAAGGGTGTTAATTATTTTAAATAAAACACACATTGGCTATACCGAAGTTCACCTCTGACCACATGACTTCGCAGTATTACAGCAGTATTATGTCTAAATATCTAGTTAGGACAAAACTAGAGTGCTCAATGAACTAAGTTATAATCACTGTAACTCCCAAATATCATCTGTAGCGTCTATGCGTGTGCAAACGAGGGGAGTCTGAATTCGGCACACCACATGATGGTTTGAAAAAAATTCTCCGTAGTGCCTGCTGCTCGCATGTGCTAAATGAAAATGAGCACTTTCTTCTTTGATTTACAACGTTGTCCTACCACCTGATTAACGTTCTGCTCCACCCCTGACGGGTGAAGAAACATATACAGAAAAGCTGCAGCCCATTAATAAACCGCATGGTTCAAATCGTGGGGGAAAAAGTAGTGGATTATACTCCGGAAAATACGGTAATCGCGCACAAAAATCCAGCGCACACCCCCCCATCCCCAACCCCCATTTATTTAATGGACTGTTCCTCTCGTGTACACAGCGATCGCAATGAAAGTGTTTTTTCCATTTTTTTCGCAATGGAAACAATTCCTTTTATAGATAAATAAATAGATAAACCGCGGTAATGAGCTCAACACCGCGGTAGGCACTACATAACCGCGGTATTGCGGTAATGCGGTTATCGTCACAGCCCTAGGTCTAACCTCGGTGCAGGTCAAACCAGAGAGAGAAATTAATGGCTGTTCAGGGTATTTAAACACCTGGACTGTAGACATGCCCTTACTTCCGTCAAAGTAAGCTTGTTCCATGTGTTGCCAGTGGTACTGCCACCTGCAAATGCAAATGCAAATGTGTCATATTTTGTCAATTGTGATTTTTACACCCCAATCGAAATTTGTCCTCCGCTTTTAACCCATCTGTGCAGTCAGAACACACACACACACACTAGTGATTACTAGGGGGCTGTGGATCACACGTGCCCAGAGCGGTGGGCAGCCCTAGCCCTGCTGGTTTAGTATGGTACCTACACTGTTATCTACAACACTGTTGCTTTATGTTGATTGTTTATGTAAATTAAATTGTTCTATGTTTCTGTATCACAGATCTTTAATTTGTTACCGGTGACATCGGTATCAGGTTACCCTTATGAGGTTGAAGATCAGATGGAATGCAATGTTAGACCACGGTCTGACGTTAAGGTGGACAATGTTTTAATGTGACAGACTGACTGGTTGTCAAATCCTAACTGCCTAACTGGTTTTATATATATATATATATATGTGTGTATGTATGTATGTATGTATGTATGTGTGTTTGTGTTTCTTAATTACCCAAAATACTAAATATATTTTATTCAATACTTCCAAGAGAATTAATTAGAGTAAAGTAACATCATTTGAATCTCTCTGTCATGTACATTACCCTTGAGGTCTTCTTGTAGATGGTGGGACTGATGATGGCGAATTTGATTAGCAGATTACCGGTACATCACTGTTGGAATGACAAAGCATATTATCTTTATGACGTGGAGGAACATCCAGGAGGTGCATCTGCACTCATCACTGTAACTCTATTCATAAATCACACGTCATTCATTAGTCATCAGTTTTTCTAATTTGTATAATAGACTTTGTACTTTAAAGTGTTCATGGATTTATGATCAAGATGTTTAACTACAGAGAAGAAAAAGATTGTCCTGTACAAGATCTGTAGCATAAAAGAATTGTGAGATGCTTGAGATAAATTTTACATTGCTGTCTCCACAGGTTAATACATCTGGGGTGAGTTTCCCGAAACGTTCTTAGCGCTAAGTACTTCTTAACCTCGTCCGTAAGAACGAGGTTACGAAGTACTTAGCGCTAAGAACGTTTCGGGAAACTCACCCCTGGTAGTTAATATTTGAGCTATGACTAATGTTTTTGATTTTCACAAGGATCCTCCAATGAACATGCACCTGTGGAGACAGTTCGCAAATTCTTCCCTGAAACGTGGATATGGCAGCTTGTTGATGTGGGGTTAGTGAGTGCGGTTAGTGAATATGGTTAGAGAGTGGGGTGAGTGAGTGATGTTAGTGAGTGGGGTGAGTGAGTGAGTGGGATTAGTGAGTGCATTTAGTGAATGGTTTGAGAGTCAGCATGTTACTTCATGGTATTCTTTTTCTCTTCCTTTTCTTTCTATTCATCCTTATGTCATTTATTAAGTGTAAGGTGGCCAATTTTTTATTCCACACGTAAGAGACTTGTGATCCTATAATGTCAGCGAAGGCACACACAAGCAATGTTTCCAAAACTATAAATTATCGCCTACACAAATCTACAAGACATATAAGTTAGACGTATGCTAAGTGCCCATCATACTGAAATCTTTTTTGTAACTTTTAGATTGGATTACTGCTTTGTGTTGTTGGTATCATACAGTAAAATCAGTAAAACCTTTGCACAGGGACTCTGGATCAGCACAGATTCCCATCACTGTCCCAGACACCATCACCACTTGGGAGACGGAGGTTTTCTGCGTGTCCCCTAAGGGTCTGGGACTCGCTCCTCCTGCTGAGCTCACTGTCTTCCAGCCCTTCTTCCTGGAACTCTCACTACCCTACTCCATCATCCGGGGAGAGGTCTTTGAGCTCAAGGCCACGGTCTTTAACTACCTCCCCAGATGTATTATGGTACTGAAAGGTCATGAATGAGATCTTTAACAGTCTTTCATCAACTGATATGTACAGCAAACCAATCCCCTGTGCTTCACATACAGGTTAAAGTGACCCCAGCCCCTTCCACACACTACACACTGAAAGCCTCCTCTGATGATCAGTATTCATCCTGTTTGTGTGCAAGTGGTAGGAAGACCTTCAAATGGACTCTGATTCCATCTGTGCTTGGTGAGTTCCTAATCCTCAACATCTGACATAATTACACGTCTTATATGACATGTTGTTTTAAATGGCAACAAACATTTCCACATTATGTTACAGGAGTCATAAATGTGACTGTCAGTGCAGAGGCTGAACAGTCTCAGACTGTGTGTGACAGTGAGGTTGTCAGCGTCCCAGAGAGAGGCCGTATTGATACAGTCACACGAAGCCTGATTGTACAGGTCGGTCTCTGGAAAGCAGAATTAAGAATGAGAGGTGAACAAACTTAAGTTCCAAGTGTTTTTGTGTTTTTCCTCTGAACTAAATCACAACCATTTTCACATGTAGGATGAAGGGATTGATAAAACCAAAGTCCAGAGCTGGTTGCTATGTCCACAAGGTTAGTCCGCAAAGTTTGCAATGAATGGTTTACACCCCTTCTATACTTGATTACAAACATTAATGTATTATATGTTTTTGGAATATTACCTATTATTTGAATATGGTTTGTGTGCAGACCCCTGCAGGCTGCCAAAACATGCATTGCACAATTCAGTTTGAGTTTCTGAACCTTGAGCTTTGGAGAAAATACAGTTATGTGATCTACACACATAAGATAGAGAGTCCAATGAAGCCTCTCAACCTGTCAATAGCAATAACAATTACAATAACAATTTCAAATTTCAAATAGTGTGGACAGGAAACATTTGCACTGTGCCCATTAATGAATGAATATTTATGTGAACTTTGAATAATTATGGCACAAATGTACTGCTTGGTGAAGATCAACTTTGATCATCTGACTGACAGGGGACAGTGTTAGTGTTTCAGAAGAGCTGGAAATTACTCTTCCTGAAGATGTAATAGAGGGATCAGCCATGGCTTCTGTTTCAGTGCTCGGTAAGTGAAAACTTCATGTGTATATGTAGAATTTATAATTATACAAATATAATTATGTATAAAAAGTATAATTTTATGAAATAATGTTATTTTATTGTGGGACCAGGAACTTATATTTGCTGAGAGGGAATAGTTATGGACAAGGGTACAAGTTCTGCAGACCCCAAACATGCAGATTCTGCTGCACCGAGCACATGGCAATGTGTTTGTTTCTTACAGACAAGAAAGATTCACATCACTTGGCATTATTTCAAGTTTAGAAATAAAAAGGTTTTTTTTCTGTGTAGTTGTTTGTAGAGTAATCTGTGTGTGGCCGTACTGTGGAGTGTTTGGAGGGGAGGTTTGGCTGAGCTGAGTGTTTTGGTCTGGAAGAACATCACCATTTAAAAAGACAGTATTTCTGTTTGGTCTGCAGGAGACATCCTGGGTCATGCGCTAAAGAACCTGGACGGACTGCTCAGGATGCCATACGGCTGTGGAGAACAAAACATTGCTGTCCTCTCTCCCAATATCTACATTCTGCAGTACCTGGAGAACACTGGGCAGCTCACTGCAGCGATCCGTGAGAGGGCTACTGAGTTCCTCAAGAGCGGTGAGAGAACGTCTTCATGAAGGGGCTGTTCATGGGCCGCTAGACCTCCAGAATAGACTCTAGAATAAATGACCAGGATAAAAACCATTTCCCTTTACCCAGGATACCAGAGGCAGCTCAACTACAAGCATTACAGTGGTACATACAGCAAATTTGGCAGAGAAGAAGGAAATACATGGTGAGACGTTCCTACAGCAGGTTGACTTTTTCTCAAATGATTAGTAAACCAAAACTTTTGTTGTTAAATGAATATATCATACATATGAACATGTGGTACAAATTTCCTGCAGGTTAACTGCTTTTGTCTTGAGGAGCTTTGGCCAAGCACAACGTTACATCTTTATTGATCCCCAAAATATTAATAGTGCAAAGAATTGGCTGATAAGTAAACAGAGACAAGATGGTTGTTTTATGAGTCAAGGGAGACTGTTCAACAACAGAATGAAGGTATGGGATTAGGTGTGGCTGGGACATACATGTTTCTGCATGTATTTTATTGTTAATCTGTATCTATTTTGAGTATTAATCCAATGTATTTTAGGGTGGTGTTAATGATGATGTTACCATGACAGCATACATCACCGCATCAATGCTTGAACTGGGAAATTCAGTAAAGGTAAGTGCACCAATGCTGTAAATTGCTGTACATCACACATACATGTTAATTATACACATGTAATCAATTAGATGGTTTATGCAATTAGACAACGTTTCAATTAGACATTATATTAATTTAGGCTGTGTTTCAGTTAGACAGTATATTCAGTGTGATCCAGGTCTTTCTGTTTCTCAATACATCTGATCATGAGTGTCATGTGGGGTGGGGTGTTTATGTTGGGGCCAGTTACTGACTAACTTTCTACATCATGGTTCTCCAAACATTCTCTGGTTCTGTTTTGTATGATGTTTTTTTACTGTTAATACAGAACTAGAGTCATGCACACACATGGGTCACATGGTTCGTGATGATTCGTGATAGGTTGGAGGCAAATTTTTTATTTCATTTTTTTGCCTCCTGATTTGATTGCTGAGTGAATGTAGCTTACAAGAAAACTGCATGTTCCTCTGTACCCTAATGAACATTTTGGGAGGCATAGTGGTGTACTGGCATCTCTATATTGTCTGGGTGTGGTAGAGTATGTGCAGGCGCTGTGATGCATTTTGAGCAAGGTCGGTTCCTACCCTGTGCTGCTGGGACAGGCTCTGTGACCCCGAATAAAGTGGTTTACAAGAAAAGTAAATAATTTATATTTTGTTTGCAGGATCCTGCTGTGAGTGGAGGATTGAGATGCTTAAAGTCCACTGTTGGTAACCTGCCAAACACCTACACCACTGCCCTGCTGGCCTACATGTTCAGTCTGGCTGGAGAGAGTGACGCTCGAGATCAGCTACTGAAAGAGCTGTACAGTGTTGCCATTACAGGAGGTGTGTGGTGAATTATGTCTGTCGTTACAGGAGGTGTGAGGTGAATTATGTCTGTTGTTACAGGAGGTTTGGGGTGAATTATGTCTGTAGTTACAGAAGGTGTGGGGTGAATTACGTCTGTAGTTACAGGAGGTGTGTGGTGAATTATGTCTGTCGTTACAGGAGGTGTGAGGTGAATTATGTCTGTCGTTACAGGAGGTTTGGGGTGAATTATGTCTGTCGTTACAGGAGGTGTGGGGTGAATAGGAAATGTTGAATTTATATTATGGAATATCAAGCTAATATATCAGTATGAGAATATTATGATTTTATTTGGTGTCATCATTTGTAATATCTAGGCTTATTTGTCTAATTAAATATCATGAGCACATTTAATTCCAGACGGTCATCTTCACTGGTCTCAGTTCGATGATTCAGACTCCTTATCAGTGGAGATCAGTTCATATGTGCTGCTCGCTGTTCTCACTACAAATCAGCTCTCTGCTGCTGACCTGGGCTACGCCAACAGGATCGTCAGCTGGCTGGTGAGACAGCAGAATCCATACGGAGGCTTCTCCTCCACCCAGGTATGAAATACAGGGCTCCATCACACTCTTTATTTACAATCGATGTTGCGTTGTAAATGTGTAAGTGCTGGTTGTTGTTGTGTTTGGATCAGGACACGGTGGTGGCCCTCCAGGCTCTGGCTCTGTACTCCACCAAAGTGTTCAGCCCAGACGGCTCCAGCACAGTTACAGTGCAGTCAGCAGGTGGAGAAAAACACCAGTTTGATGTCCACCAGAACAACAAGTTATTGTACCAGGAGAGACCTCTGCAGGATGTTCCTGGCAAATACAGCATTGAAGTTAAAGGATCCACCTGTGTGTCTGTGCAGGTCAGTGTGTGTAGCTGTTCTTTGAGTCACATTGAGAATTTCGAGCAGTTTTGCAAGATTTTAGTGTTTTAGGTTTTAAATTAAATACCTTTTTGTTGGTCTCATTGCAATTTTGCAATAATAACATTGAGACATTTGTACACAGTGCATTGCAGAGTGGCTCAAAGAATCAAAGCAGAGATGAGCACTCGAGTGAGTGAAGTTGCACTTAAGTCGCCTACAAAAAGACTTCAGACTTGACTTGAAACTCGTCCCTAATGACGCTCGACCAATGTTGCCAACTTAGTGACTTTATCGCTATATTTAGCGACTTTTCAGACCATCTAGCAACTTTTAAAAAAGCGACTAGTGACAAATCTAACAACTTTTTGTGGTGTTATTGGAGACTTTTGATGTGAGATGAGATGAGTCAGTCATTCACCTCATTCACTACGTGGCCTGTCCATTACCGTGCCATTACGTCCATTACGTACCATGACCATTAGCTAAACCTGAGCCCGCAACCACACAGTCACAGTCCTGATAGGGGGAGTCACAGGCTCACAGGCTTCCACTTAACCCCTCACCTTCCAACACAGATTAAATAGACACGGGTGAATAATTTATTTGCTTATATTTTTGTAATTGTTTAAATGTCGATTGTCAAACTGTAAGTAGATAAAATAAAATTGGATAAAGTATATTATTTATATTTTAAGAATATTTTAGGCCCTCTGAGAGGGCATAGAGGGCCCTGACGGTTCCCCACTGATATAATTTACGTAAAAATGATTTATACAAAACATTAAAGTCATGAAGTTATTTTGAGGATTGCCTATTTCAAAGGAAACAGAAGTTGTTAATTTGTTCAGAATTCATTTGTAGTTCTTTGTAGGTGTTTTTCCTCACCTTTTCTCTCCCACAATGTTTCCTTTACAACTTCTAAAACATGTATTACGCAAATTTGGTGATGACATCATTTAGCAACTTCTAGCGACTTTTACGACAACCTATAGCTACTTTCCTTACTAAGGTTGGCAACACTGCTCTCGACTTGACTCGGACTCATCTAAAATAACGTGAACAACATGAGTCAGTCCTTATTCTCATGACGTTTTACAACATCGTTTATCAAGAGTGGGAAATCGGAGAGAAGCGTCAAAACGAACGTAACTGCAGTAACATAATGGAGCATTTGGCTATAGGATATATACAGCCAGCGTACTAGCCCCAATGACCGTAGTAGCCACTTATAAACAAACATCAAAACAATCACCGACATTTTAAGTTAAGTGTAAATAAATTATATTACTCGCCACAATTAGTGTTTTACAGGAGTGATACGTGTAAAATGGCCAAGACCCATTTGACTTAATGAGAGAACTGTTTTTGTAATGATATTTTGTTTACTTTGACGCTAGTATCTCCATAACATGTTCGTCCCCCAATTTCGTTTTAGACCGAGACGAATAACCATCGCCGAACGAAAAAGTGAAGCGTTCTATATGGTTTTGAAAACGCAAAATTTCTGTGTATTGGTAACACCTGCATACAGGAGGTCAGGGGAGTAACTGTGTGTGTTGAAGTTGGTGGCTATATGGGGTGCGAGGAGGGGAACACTGGCATGTGTTGGGGGCATGGAGGCGGGCTGCAAATAGGAGTGTATATCTGTGTGTCTAGGGCGAAGGGAATATGGGTGCCTTTGTGGTGGCTGCAGGTGTGGCACTTGAACATCAGCAGGGGGTGCGAATGAATCTACAGCACCGTCAACCGGCGTGTCGGCCATACAGGCAGCCATTGGGAACCAGACCTGAGGCTCAGTCTCCTCTCCAAACATGACGTCAAATCCATACTCCTCCTGTTCATCTGCCAGTAGACCCTCCTGTCCATCAGTCTCCGTCAACTGCACAGGCATGTTCTCCAAACCTTCTTCCTCCCCATCCCAAGTAAAGAAGGGGAGCAGATTACTGACATGGTGAACACCACTCTCTGCCCCATCTGCCACTCTGGTCAGCTTGTAATTCAGGTCTGACATCACCTCAGCAATCCTGTAGGGGCCTTTGTAGAGAGGGGCTAGCTTGGCTGCAAAACCTGCTGAGGCATCGGACCGTGGGTGAGCTTTTAGCCTGACTAAATTTGCTACACGGAATGAAACCTCCCTGCGTTTCTTATCATAGTGTTTCTTCTGCATGGTCCGACTACTTGCCAGGGCTACCTTCACATGTTCATTTGCTTCCCGCAAGGCTGAGGTGAGCTCTAGTCGGCCATGTATCCTGGACTCGGAGAGATCCACAAATCAAGGGGTGTGTTCAAGTCCCTGCCATATAAGAGATACGCTGGGGTGTCTCCCGTGCTCTGGTGCGGAGCAGTCCTCAATGCAAAAGAGATCAGGGGCAGCTGAAGGTCCCAGTCTCTGTGTCTCTGTCCTACATACGATCGGATTGCAGTCTTGATTGTGCGGTTAACACGTTCCGTCTGATTAGACTGTGGGTGGTATGCTGTAGTCAGTCTGTGATCTGAGCCCAGTGCCGAAACGACTGCCTCAAAAAAGTCACTCACAAACTGAACACCTCTATCTGAGACCAGGTGGGTGGGAGCTCCATGTCTCGCAAACACTTCTGAGACGAACCTCCGTGCTGCAGTTGCTGCTGTGGCCTCTTTAATGGGGCAGATTTCCACCCATTTAGTAAAGTAGTCAATAAAGACCAAAATATATTCATTTCCACGGCCAGACCTGGGAAGAGGGCCCATGAAATCAACACCTGCAAACTCCCATGGGTAAGTAGCTACCACGGGCTTGAGATATCCTCCCGGTCTCTGGTTAGTTGGCTTTGAAAGTTGGCCATACACACAAGAGAGCACATATCTCTTAACATCCCCCCGCATGCCAGGCCAATAGACTCGCTTCTGCAAACGCCCCAGGGTCTTCGTCACACCCAAATGTCCAGCCATTGGGTGGTCATGAAAGTAACTCAATAGGGTTCCCCTCATGGCCTCTGGCACATAAAAACGTAAGTCCTTGTCTTGGTGCAGTCGGCAGGAAGCCCTCTTATCTATGTAGTATACCACACCCTCTTGAACACAGAAGTCTGGCGAGTCCACGCAGGAGCCATTTTCCAAGTCAGTGTAGAGCGCTGAAATTACTTGATCAGCTTGCTGGAGCTCTCGTAGTTGTGCCTTGTCCTCCAATACCTCTGCTGGCTGATGCCTGGGGTTAAGTGAGGCGACTGTAGCATAGGAGGGTAACAGGTCCACTGGCTCGGTCGGAACGCTAGCTGGATTTCGTGACAAGGCATCTGGTACCAAATTGGCCGAGCCAGGCCTGTGTATGACCTCAAAGTCAAAGTCCTGTAGCCTCAAACACCATCGTGCCAGCCGGCCTGAGGGGGAAGGTCTGGTCATCAACCACCTTAAGCTATTATGGTCTGTCACCACAGTGACACCAGAGCCTTCAATGTATGGTCGGAAATGTTCCAAAGCCCATATCACCCCTAAACATTCCTTTTCCGAAGTAGAATATTGGCGCTCAGACTTGTGTAGTGTCCGGCTCGCAAATGCAACCGCTCTGTCCAAGCCATCCTCACCGGTTTGGGTCAGAGCAGCCCCAAGGCCTACATCACATGCGTCTGTGTGCACCGTAAAAGCTTTGTTAAAATCAGGTAGCACTAGGACAGGCGCGCTGCTCAGCATCTCCTTTAAGTGCCCAAATGACTCCTGGCATGCTTCGGACCACACAAACGGGACATCTTCCCTCATGAGGGCAATCATTGGTTCGGCAATGCGGGCATAGCCTGAGATGAACCTCCGGTAGTAACTTGTCATCCCCAGGAATTGGCGTACATTTTTAACAGTCATGGGAGTAGGAAATTTGCTGATGGCTTCCACTTTACTTTCATCTGGGCCAATGCCTTCAGGAGTCACAAGATAACCCAAGTAAAGCAACCTCGGGGTGCAAAAATGACATTTCACCATCTTCAAACGCCCCAGCACCCTACCAAGGTCAGACAAGTGTTGTTCAAAGGATGGGGAGGCCACAACAATATCATCAAGGTACACCATGCAACAATTATCTGTGAGCCCTGCCAAGACTGTGTTCATCAACCTTTGGAACGTTGCTGGCGCATTCGACAAGCCGAAGGGCATGACCTTGAACTGATAGAGTCCTTTGTGAGAATCAAAAGCAGTCTTTGGTCTCGAGTCAACAGCAACTGAGACCTGCCAATAACCCCGTGCAAGGTCCAACGTGGAAATGAACTTGCCCCGCGCCAAAAAATCTAGCGAGTCGTCCACCCTTGGAAGTGGATATGAATCTCTGACAGTAGTTTTGTTGACTTTACGAAAATCGACACAAAATCTAGGGTCTGCCCCAGGTTTTTCAATTGGAGAGGCCCAGGGTCCTGAGGCAGGTTCGATAATGCCATCCTCCAACATTTTGCTAATCTGCTCTTCAATAATCTTTCTTTTTCCTGGCGAAGCACGATACGGAGGAAGGCACACCGGTTTTGCTGTCCCTGTTTCTATCACATGTTCCACCAAGGAAGTACGGCCCAGCTTTCCCCCAAAGAGGTGTGAGAAGTCTCTTAACAGGTTTGCCAACTTGTCTTTGTCTGCTGGGGACAGAGCCGCCTGCTCTACGACAGGGCCGATGTCTGGTTGCTCCTCACTAAAAGTCAGACAGGCTACATGTCCTTCCAAATCCTCAAACTCCTCCTCTAACAAACAAAGGTCTGGTGCTGAAGAGGCATTGTCTCCTACCCTCACACTTCCTGTCGCCGGGTGAATGTGTACATCTGCCTGAATCATGAAATCTGTCCCTAAAAGAATGGGGCAAGACAGGTCTGGGATTATAGTGAAACGATGAGTAAATGTTTGCCCCAACAACAGGACAGGCAGCCACACAACGCCAGATGGATTGCATTGCTTTGAATCAGCCAGCTCCAGGGGGGAAAAGTCCACGGGAGAACAACATCGTCCTTTATCCCACATTTCCCAAGAGTGGATGGATGGACAGCCGAGTTGGATGCCCCAGTATCAAGGGTGGCCTGCAATGACACCTGGTTGACAACCACGGCGGATGTCAGTGGGGTACGCTTCGCCCTCCTCGAGCCAGCCTGCACAGACCCTATCTTGTGAGAACTCTCTGACTGTTGTGGCCTAGACCCTGACTCAGCCTCCTGCCTAACGTCATGAGGTCTTTGAAACCTACGTGGTCGAGCTCCCGTGTCACCTTTAGGGTCCACAGCAGTGATTGGAGCATTCAAAGCCCCCTGACCAGCCACAGACGAACGTCCGCTAGACTCAGCATTAACATTCTGCCTAGACATCTTACAATTACCACAGTTGCGTACAGTGACACCAGGAGTCAAGCACTTATAACAGTGCATATCCTGGCGTGACGGCGTCACCGGAATTCTGGTAGACGAAACCGGCCCCAAAGCAGCATGTAGCTCATGGGCCGTCAGCAGTAGCTCTATCAAAGTGGTAGGAGCAGTGGAAGTGCTAGCCTAAACTGGTCTGAGACATGTCGGCTGATCACCCCAATCTGTTCCTGTTCAGAAGGTGGTTGTTTCAGTCGTCTGAACTCAGTCACTAAGTGAGCAACAAACGTGGGAAGTGGCTCATTGACGGCTTGGACTCCAAAATGCCCCTCCAGATTTTCTCTTCATTGTCTGTTGGTAGGAACGCCTGACGGAACAGACCTGAAAAATGACCCCAAGAGAGTAGGTGGGGCTGCATGGCACAGAACCACTTCCGAGGCTCTTTTTCAAACAGGCCTGTCAACTCAAGGAAGAACTGGGAATCAGACAAGCCGAGTGTCGACTTGTACAAGGAGACTGACTGTAGCCATTCCTCAGGATCGACAGAATTACCCCCATCAAACTTAGGTGGGACGAGGCCAGGAAGATGAGCTGTGTTAGCAGTAGCTTGTTTTGTGTGTGTGTTTATTTCCTGTTCCTGTGAATTGTCAGTGGACTGGTCATCACGAATGTCATGACTGGGAAGCGTACGTGTTGCAGGGGTTGAGGTAAACATTGGGCGAACTTCTGTGCTATGTCTGCATGAGTGTTGAGAATTATGATCTTCAAATTGCTGCAGTAAGCTGTGTTGCAAATCAATAGACATGCTAAAGGCATATGTCAATGTGTCTACCTGTTGTTGCAAACTTTCTACCTGTGCAGTCAAACGCTGAACAATCAATGACTCACTATTGTCAGACAGTACACTTTCCCTATTACCACCACCCCCTGAAAGTGAGTCAATACGCCCATCACAACAGATGTGGAGATACTGAAAAAAAATAAAACCAGTTACCTGTACAAGCAGGACATTTTCAATTGAAACATTCAAACAAATGTAAACATATATAAACTGCGAATGCAATGAATGCAAGAATAGAAACAGTTCAAACAATTGGGATTTTTTTTTTTTACCTACCAGTGTTGACCAAAACGTTCAACCTGAATTATTATGTGTTTGTGTTCGCTTAGCTCTCGGATTCCACGTTGTAGGTAACAACGTTCAGCTGCCGTGTCTCTCCCAAGTTCAATGCCGCAGTCGGAGTTCGCGCAGACGCGTCGATCAATCAGCTACATGCATTCCCTCCATGAAGGTGGAGCCACTCTGGCTGGCTGGCTGGACATAACTTCGCTCACAGTAGCACAAACACGGTTCTCCTGTACCTGAAGTCCCACTCCAATCGGCGTAGAAAAATTGTCCAACGCACAAAAACAAATCCAAGCGCTTCAGATGTTTAATCCACCCAAAACACTGTGGTAGTTTCCGTCGTAGCACTATTTGAGGCACCGAAGCTGCCGTGCTATTCCGCTAGCATGTACATCAATCTTTAGCTATACGCGGAGTCCACTGTCAATGTAGTTAGCTTCGGCTGCTACGTTATCAACGTTGAAAAGTCTCATGCACGTCGAACAACTTTGCCACGAGTACATAAAACGTCTCACCTCGTGAAATTCACGACGAGGTAAACACCCTCACTTCCTAACTGTCCGAAGAGTGTCCAGACTTTAATCCGAGGATGTTCAATCACAGTTCGGGCGCCATTTGTAAGGATTTGGTGGATTCCTCACGGTTATTTATATATATATATAACAGATATGACACGAAACAAATGGAGAACCACTGTCCGTAGTTTATTATTATATTGAAGGTCACTATAAAATGGACGGTTAGACAGAGTCAGTAGTAGCAACTACTAAGTAAGTGAGAGAGAGCAGTAACCATTCACGCAGTATGAACAGAAGAGAGAAGTCCCGCGCGCGCGTAGGGCAACCACACTTTACGTCATCAAGGGGCGATCATTACAGTGTGTGTGTGTGTGTGTGTGTGTGTGTGTGTGTGTGTGTGTGCGCGCGCGCGTGTGTGTCTATGTGGTTTGCGAAGACATGAAACCATGTTACAGACCAGCATTACAAGGACACCCCAGTTTACAAGGACATCCCTTACAAGTGTCCTTGTAATTCCAAGAGCATGAATGTTGTTTTCTGGCTCAAATAACACCCACCGTGAGTTTTTTTTGGAGTTTCTAAAAAAATACCTTTTATAGCATAAAGTGTATTAATTTACAACTATGTTTTCATAAACCAGTAGATGGTATTGTACAACAATACAATTTGGCAGGAATTTTTACAACAATTCCCGTGTGTGTGTACCACCCCCCATGGGTAAATGTTGAAGTACTCATTCTGATTGGGGTGAAATTTTCAACTAGCAATATGGAAATATTTGTTCTGAACGGTATTGGTGATGAGACAGAAAATAAGCAATACTTGCCGATAATGGGGGACGGCTGACAGTAAGAGCTAACAAGGTCATATATAAAATGGTTATTTTCCATCTCCTTTCCCTAAACTTATCCTGGCATTGACTTGAGACTTGACTTGGACTCTAGCCAAAAGACTTGTGACTTGACTTGGACTTGTATTTTGCGACTTTTGAACATCTCTAAATCAAAACACCACAGCAATTTTGAAACAAAACAAAAGATTAAAACATCATGATAATATGCAAGAACACAATTATGTGAATACAAATTGTAACGTTTTAACAGGAGAGGCGTGACGCAAATGAAAGTTTTTAAGCTTTTTATTAAATGAAAGAAGACACGGACTAAACAAGCAACAACGCCAAAACACACTAGAATACATGTAGCGGAAAACATACAAACGACCAGACGGCAAACAGACCTACTAAGAAACAGAACTAAACATGAGCCACACCACACCTCACTGAAACAGAGAATGCCTACAGGAATAACAAGATACCGAAATAACACTTAGAATCGGGAAGGCAAGACAACTAGAGAAAACACATACACAACGCACTAAGAAACGTAATGGAGTAACGGAGAGGGAAACAGCGACTAACGGGGAAGTTAGTCTCTTTGCCTTGCCTCCCCGCTCTGCGTATTGTCCCAGTTTGATATTGTATTGTTTGTCGGTTTCCCTTCTCCAAGGCATATCCCTAGTTTCATTTGTATTGTCTAGTTTAGTTATTCTTCTGTAGCCTGTAGCAGAGAACAGTAGCAAGCAGGGAAACCACAGAGGGACTCACGTACAAACAATGACCGACACAGGAGTGAAACACCACGGGGATTATATACACTGAAACAGGGGAGTGTAACGAGACTCAGGTGCGAGCACTAAAGACAGGGGCGTGACAGACAGAGGGAGAAACAATGGGAACGGGGAAACTAGGCAGGACCAAGGAGGAGGGAGGGGCTGGATGTGACACAAATAAAAACAAAGCTCTGAGAGTTGTTGATGTCACTGTGTGGGTAACTGTAGGTGACCTCTCTGACCTATCTTACAGATGGCCCTTTTCTACAACATCCCCACTGAAACCAGCACACTGAGCATCACGGCTAAGGCTGAGGGAAACTGCGCAAAATCATTTCGACGCATTCTCTCCATAAACTTCACTGTCTTGTAAGAATGGATTTCTAATAAAAGTTAATAAAAGTCCATAATACAAAATCCATAATAAAATGAAATTGTAGAATTGAAACATTTAAATAGTCTCCCATCAGTGTGATAAAATACTACAGGAGTATGTAAAGCTATAGTCACCATATGTAAATTCATTATATCTATATTGTCTGGAATATGAGCAAGAACAATTCATTTTATGTCATGTGAATAAACCTCACGGTTTTCCCTTTTAATGACACTGATAACTACAGTATTCTTAATATTATTTTTCCATAAAGTTAGGAACAAGTTCTTTCTTCCCCTTCAGATATAACGGGACATTACCCAGCACCAACATGGTCATAGTGGATATTAAACTCTTATCTGGGTTCACAGCTGATCCCAGTGAAGTAAGTGACAGTGATTTTGCGTACATGTTGTATATTCAAAATTTGTTATTTTTTTATTTCATGTATGCTTTTTAAGTGTAAATTATTGGAAAGAATAATCAGAGTTTTGTTCTCAGCTAAAAAATAGCTCACTTGTTGAACGGGTTGACTCCAAAGATGACCATGTTATCATGTATTTAAAAGAGGTAAGACAAAATCTTAGTTCAATAATCATCAACTGATCTACATTTTCATATGATTATGAGACCCTGTCTGTCTGTGGTAATTTTTGTATGATATAGATCAATAATAGGAATATATGAAGAAAAATCCATTGTACTGTGGTTAAAGATGTAGAGACTGTAACATGTATTAAGCAATTGGTAGTCTGCACAGTTTCTGAAGGACACTTTCACACTGTCTGGTGTTTTTTAAACAGGTTCCAAGAAATACTCCCATGAATTATCAACTACACATACAACAGATTCTTCAAGTTAAAAACCTCAAACCAGCTGTGATCAAAGTTTATGATTACTACCAAACAAGTAAGGTTTTGATGGTGTAGTCAAAATGCTTCAGCTCCATTTCTGTGTTTGTACTGTGATGTGTAACACGTCTGTCCTCCAGGTGACCAGTCTGAGACGGAGTTCTCCTGCCCCTGCGCATGAGTTATCACACCTGCAGCCCCATGGCGTCCGCCGCAGGACACAGCAAAGACACGGATCTGTGATCAATGCAGATTTAGTCTTTAATCAGCAACAACCAAATAAGATTATATTAAAATAATTATCAACTCAAATCAATATATACCTATGGCTGCTTTTACTGATGAAATATTCTGTTTCTTCTCATCTTCTCAAGTTATGGCGTCTGCCCCAAGACCTAGTGAACTGCTTAAGGCACTGATTACATTAGCAGCTGTTTAAGTGGGCAGCATTTAAACCGACATATATCCTCATGAGGCAGATTAGTTCTTAGTTCTCATTCTAGATAAAGAGCAATTTAATCACAGTTTGTTCTGTAATACAAACAGGTTATTGTAATAACAATAGGCATGTGACTAAATGAGAAGGAGTGAACACTAACACCAAAACAAAACAGCACATGAAGAATGAAATCATCAAAAAAAACCAGTATAGACCTGATTGACTGGTGGGAGTGGGATCAGGAATTACAAAAATGGTGCCACAGTGCAGCCTGCGGATTGTATGTATTTTAATTCCTTAATCCCATTATGAACATTCAAATTTTACGTGTCTCTGTTGTATTCATGTCTTATGGCCTAAGTTGTTTACACATCACTGAAAGTACATTGACATTGTTACACTGTATGTTCATATTTAACGATCCTGAAATATGCAGCTATGTTTCATGATGACTTTCACTCAATTAGTGTATTATTAAAGTAAAACAAAATTGTGTAGACCTTATTTTACAGCATTCTGTATATTTCTTGTAACTTTGTAAAACCAAATCACCAATAGGGCCAGTTTGCAGTGAAGCCAAATGTGTTGCTTAAAGAAGTTAAAGATTAATGAGTTGATGAGTCCAAATATTTATAGAGGACGACCTTTTGGCTAAACATCCCTTTAAAAGGCAGGCAGAGCTCACAGTCTGGTGTCAGTGCCTGCATTTCACCATGGATGTTAGCAAACGTGTGGACTCGAGTCACTAAACTGATGACTTGTGACTTGACTCGACAACATCACTGAAGACTTGCGACTTGACTTAGACTTTACCTTTACTGACTTGGAATCGGACTTGAGCTTTAAGACTTGAAAAGACTTGAAATGCTTATTTTAACATAATGAATAAGTAATATAGAATCACATAACTGGATCATTTTGTATTAAATGGTGCTGTAAAATGTGAACTGCTCAGCTCAGTTTATCCGTAACCTAGCAGGTGAAGTTCTGTAGCTGATCGGGGGAGGGGGGGGGTGCAATAGCATTGTAGGTGTAGGTGACAACGACAATTGCGACGAAATCTCACTCAAGCGAACCGAATCACCCAAACGCCTAACGTTAGTTAGTCTGACTACCTTAATATACTACTAATCAACTGCATCAATTGTGTTAAATATTGAAATTACATCTGGTGACTTGACTAGGACTTCAAATGTGCAATACCCTCTTCAATAACAACAACAATCTGACACTTCACACTTTATTTTTATTTCTACTGACACTTTATTTTTTATTCTATTGACACGTTATTTTATTTATTTCTATTTCTTCTCCTAAACTCTGTTTGATTTGTTATTTAATTATGTAAATATTTTTGGCATTTTTTATATAGTGTACTTTTATTAATAGGAGCAGCCGTAACAATTGCAATTTCCCCCAGGGGATTAATAAAGTATTTCTGAATCTGAATCTGAAGTTTAAGACTTGACTCGAGACTTGATTGTATTGACTTGGGACTTGACTTGAGACTCGATTGTATTGACTTGGGAGTTGACTCGAGACTTGATTGTGAAGACTTACTTGTTACTTGCAACTTAGTGACTTGTTCACATGTCTGGATGTTAGTGGAATTCACATGAGGAAAGGGATACTGTTATCCTGCCTCCTCTTTAGCACTGTCTATGGACAAAACTCAGGACCGTAAGTAATGCTGACAGATGTCTGCTGGTGACAGATAGAACGGCCTTTTAACTGTGTCATATATTTGCATTGTGTATATACAGTGGGATGCAAAAGTTTGGGCACCCTTGTTAATTTTCCTGATTTACCTTTATAAATCATTGAATTTTTGGATAAAAAAAATCAGTTAAATATATCTTATAGGGGACAAACATAGTGATATTTGAGAAGTGAAGTTTATATGATTTACAGAAAGTGTGCAATAATTGTCTAAACAAAAATAGGCAGGTGCATAAGTTTGGGCACTGTTGTCATTTTATTGATTTCAAAACCTTTAGAACTAATTATTGGAACTCAAATTTGGTTTGGTAAGTTCAGTGACCCTTGACCTCCATACATAGGTGACTCCAATTATGAGAAAGTGTAGTTAAGGGTGGCAATTGTATGTTTTTCTCCTCTTTGCATCTTCTCTGAAGAGTCGCAGCATGGGAGATTCAAAACAACTTTTAAATGACCTGAAAACAAAGATTGTTCACTGTCATGGTTTAGGGGAAGGATACAGAAAGCTATGTCAGAGATTTCAGCTTTCGGTCTCCAGTGTGAAAAACACTGTGAGAAAATGGAAGAAGACAGGTACAGTTCTAGTCAAGGCTTGAAGTGGGAGACCAAGCTAAATCTCTAATAAACAGAAGCGAAGGATGTTGAGAACAGTCAGAGTCAACCCACAGACCAGCACCAAAGACCTACAACATCATCTTGCTACTGATGGAGTCACTGTGCATCGTTCAACTATTCGGCGCACTTTACACAAGGAGATGCTGTATGGAAGAGTGATGCAGAGGAAGCCTTTTCTCCACCCACATCACAAACAGAGCCGCTTGAGGCAGGGGTGCAGATGGAAATTCTGAAGTGAGGGGGACCAAGCTGTACAATATATATATATATATATATATATATATATATATATATATATATATATATATATATATATATATATATATACATAGATGCTATATATATATATATATATATATATATATATATATATATATATATATATATATATATATATATATATATATAGATGCTAGATTTCAGATGTGGTCAAATATATCCCCCCCCGTCCCCAGTGCCATTTGCGCCCCTGGCTTGAGGTATGCTAAAGCACATTTGGACGGGCCAGCTTCATTTTGGAGTAAGGTGCTGTGGATTGATGAAACTAAAATAGAGTTATTTGGCCATAACAAGGGCTGTTATGCATGGACAAAAAAGAACACATAACTCCAAGAAAAACACCTGCTACCTACAGTAAAATTTGGTGGTGGTTCCATCATGCTGTGGGGCTGTGTGGCCAGTACATGGACTCCCTCCCAGGTCTACCGACGCATCGGTGCGTCGCCAAAGATGGCCGCTGTGCAAGTATTTCTAATAATTTTATTAATATCTCAGTGATACAACATCGCAAACACATGGTTCATACGTTTTTGGAAACTGGAAGCTGTCCCTTTAAATGTTAATTCATGCTTGAGCAGACTGGCCACAAGATGGCAATACATGACAGAGTCGAAGCATGCCCGTATATGGCTAATCCTTTTATGGCTTGCACAGAGGGGGGTTTATTGCTCCCCCAGTGTGACTGCCTGTGACTCCTGTTACTGGTAGATTCAAGTGTCAGTCATTACATGACTGCTGACCTCACTCACATCGCCCTTCACGGAAGTAGGAGGGCTTTAGAAGGACTTTAGATCCATTTTACCTCGGAGGAATGTAAACAGACCACTAGTGAGCTAGCTAGCTAGCGTCTAGTGATCTCTACATGGCGATGATGACGGTATGTTGATGATCGATGACTAAATGAATGTTATTTTGCAATATCGATCACTATAATAGCGGGCGATCACAGATAGGCTCACAATTTGCGCAATAATGCACTGTAGTCTGTTTGTAGACGACCCCATATTGTAGTCCTGAGCAGAGACTCATGACCGATGACCCGACGACCGATGACCTCAGGAAACATATCGCCCTTTGCGGAAGCTTTGGACGCTTTCTGACGCCTGAGGTAAACAAACCGGTGTTACACCAGATTCTGTGACCGTCGAATTTTGTGACCACAGGGGGCGCTATTTCAGTTTCTGTTCACAGGCACGAGCGCTTTACGAACGCTACGTAAACTACGCTGATGCGCTTTCTTTTCTCGTTTTGTTGGTGTCCGCGAGCCAAAAGACGACAGATATTTTTGTATTTACATTTTATTTTACGTCTCTTAATTACATAAATGTACTTAAACAAGAATGTTTTGATCATTTTACACGAAAATAGCAAGCTTCATCGTAAGCAAGCGCTGAAAGATTCTGTAATTACGAATGGTAATTTTGCCCCTTTGGATAAAATGTTTAAATATAGAGTAATAAAAAGTTAGAGTTAATTTTTCTTGGTTTTCTGTTATTGTGGAGTCACGGTGGGGTTTCCATGGTAGATGATGAAACTGTGCCAGGTCTTTAAACCATAGTTATTCACAAGAGTCATAATTTAACACAGCTGCCACAGAATGTGTGACCCCACTGAATGTCCAGATACTATTGATAATAAAACAAACACATATGTCCAGGAGTCTTACCATCCTCTCAACATTGCAGCCAACTTTAAATTTCATGAATGGGATGGAGAGGTGAGCCTTTTAACTGGGGTCACGTATTCTGGTAGCCGCCATCAAAATATGTGACCCCACTGAATGTCCAGATACTTTTGATAATAACACAAACACATATTTCCAGGAGTCTTACCATCCTCTCACTATTGCAGCCAACAATAAAAATCTTGAATGGGATGGAGAGGTGAGCCTTTTAACTGGGGTCACATATTCTGACGGCCGCCATCAAAATATGTGACCCCACTGAATGTCCAGATACTATTGATAATAAAACAAACACATATGTCCAGGAGTCTTACCATCCTCTCACCATTGCAGCCAACTTTAAATTTCATGAATGGGATGGAGAGGTGAGCCTTTTAACTGGGGTCACATATTCTGACGGCCACCATCAGAATGTGTGACCCCACTGAATGTCCAGATACTATTGATAATAAAACAAACACATATTTCCATGAGTCTTACCATCCTCTCACCATTGCAGCCAACAATAAAAATCTTGAATGGGATGGAGAGGTGAGCCTTTTAACTGGCGTCACGTATTCTGGTAGCCGCCATCAGAATATATGACCCCACTGAATCTCTCCGATTGCGGTGTAAAAAATCACAATCGAAAAAATACGGCACATTTACATTTTTATTTTTTATTATTTTACATTTACTTTCAACTGGGGTCACCAGTTCTGATGGCCGCCATCAGAATACGTGACCCCGCTGGTACTATTTTTTAAATAAACCCACATCTTTCCTGGTGACCTACCATCCCTTCACCTTATTAGACAGAAAAAAAAATTATGATTGGAATGGACAAGTGCACTTTGGAATAGGGGTCACCGATTCTGACGGCTGCCATCAGAATATGTGACCCTACTGATTCTACATGTACAATTATTCAAAACACAGCCATGTCTTTCCTGGTGACCTGCCATCCCTTCACCTTATTAGACAGAAAAAAAAATTATGAATGGAATGGACAAGTGCACTTTGGAATAGGGGTCACCGATTCTGACGGCTGCTGTCTAAATATGTGACTGCTGTCCATCTCCATACAAACTAGTTAAAACCCAACCAAATGTTTTCAGGTGACTTACCATCCCTAAACCTGTTAGCCAAAGTAAAACATTCATGAATGGAGTGGACAGACTGACCGTGGCATAGGGGTCACCCATTCTGACAGCTGACAACTGGATCTGTGACTTTAATGTATCTTCAAAAAATATTAAAAGTTCCACCAAACTTAAAATATTATAAGACCAACAGTAACTTAATTTGTATAATGTATAGACAAATATTGATAAGGGGGGCATCACAATACTCCCATGCATCTCCACTAAAATAGTGAAACAATAATTTAGAATACTGAGTTACTTAAAGTTTAAAGTTTTTCTAAAGTCATAGGGTATAAATCACATAATGTCCATTATGAATAAGCCCAAATGATAGAAACCAAAATTTTACTAAAACATGAACATTAATTCCTTTTATTAACAACCAAGAAGAATAAACTTTTAAACAATTCACAAAAGTAACCAAAACTATAAATTATGTTAATCCTTTGTCATTATTCTTTAAACAAGATTAAGACAGTGAGTCCTTTGCCACGCGTATAATAAAATATAATAAAATAATAATAAATAATACTCTCCTCATCCTCATACTTATTAACATGCAAGGCAGATGTAGGGCTTCTTTATGTTGGGATTTCCAACACACGTTATGTGGTACCACCGTGTGCAGTTGTCACACTGGATCTGTAATCAAGAAAAAAAAAAAATTATATATATATATATATATATATATATATATATATATATATATATATATATTTAGAGTCAATGTTCATGTAAAATGCAATAATAATAATCTTTATTTGTATAGCACCTTTCATACATACATGCAACTCAAAGTGCTTTACAGAATAAATTTTAAAAATGTCAGGGTTGGACCCAGGCACGTGCCTCCTGCCGCCACTAGGCGGAGCACGCGAGCTAGAACCAGGGGCAATCAAGCCCAATAGAACGCAGCTGTCAGCAGCCTATTTAACACGGGTGACTCTAGCAACCCGTTGCTGAAGTTGTTAGTTGTTGCTGCACTCGCAGCCTAAGCCAGTTACTCTTGCAGTGACTTATTTCTCTCAGTCTTCCGTTTCTCCCCTGAGTGTTCTCAGGTTTTGTCTCTTGTACGTTCTGTTGGTTTCTTCCCTCTCTGTTCTATGTCGGTTTGCCTACCAGTGTTCTGGTGGACAGGCTGACAGGTATCCTGGTAGAAGCTTAGGTCTTGCCTACCTAAGCTTCATCTATTTTATTTCCCCTTTTGACACGTTGAGCCGTTCTCCGTGTGATTTTCGTTTTCCCGTTTTTTCTTTGGACGCGTTGTGTTCCGTTCCGCGTGATTTTTTGTTTACTTACCTGGTCTATACTCACGTCGAGGTTCTCCGTGTAGTTCTTCTGTTGTTCCCTCTGGGTTTTTTTTGTTTTCGTTTTCCCGCTGTCGCGGAGGTTTCAGTTTGGCTGTTTTTTGCCGTTTTGCTTTTAGTGGGTTTGCACTTGAGTTCTACACTCCTCGAAACCAGCGCGACACCACCGTGTTCGGGGGTGCCGCGTTACAAAAAATATATATATTAAATATTTAGTTATTGACATCCATATTTGATCTTCTTTCCAACAATATTTATAGATAAATGTGATTTAATTGTATCACGTTTGCAAAAACAATGAAAATTTGATTTTGTTATCATTCATTTAACAAAATAATGTAAAAAAGGAAAAAGTTATAACACCCTATGCTCTAACAGCTGTACAGTGGTACCTCGAGATACGAATTTAATCCGTTCCAGACCCGTGCTCGTATCTCGAACTGCTCGGTTCTGGAAGCAATTTAACAATGTAAAGTATTGTAACTGGTTCCGGTCCTTAAAAAAAGTCACAAAACTAGCGAAAATGTGGAAAAAAAGACATGTTCTTTATTAATAAAGGCATGAACCGGTGTCCGAAGTTGGGACAATATCATCAAGCCTTTCGCCGTGTTTGCACTTTTTGTCCTTCTGCTTCAGGATTGTGCTAATGGTGGATGTACTCCGGCCGAACAGACGAGCGAGTTCGGCTACACGAGTGCCTTTCTCATGCAGGTGAATAATCTCCTGCTTAGTTTCTATAGTTATCATTCTCTTCTCACTGGACTTTCCACTACTAGAGCCTTTCTTTGGAGCCATAATGCAAAAAAAACGTTTACTGTACTGTATACACCGTACGTACTGTTACTCATTGCAAAGCACACGTGCGAATGGCTGTGATGACTGGTTCATGCTCGTATCTCGAGCGTGCACTCGGGTGTCGAACAGAAATTTTGCTCGTCTCGGTGCTCGTATCTTGGATCGCTCGTATATAGAGCAGCTCGTATCTCGAGGTACCACTGTATATCCCCATTTGGCTAAAATAACTTCAATTAGACATTTCTTATAACCATCTACCAGTGTCTGACATTGACTGGGAGAACGGTTTCCCTCCTTCATGCAGATTTTTTTAACTGTGTGAGGGGTTTCTTGCATGCACCACCAGTGTCAAATCACCCCATTCCTTGGTGGATTTACTGGAAGTTTTAAATCACTGTCACTTTACATGGTCTACCTCTGTTTCAGCGTCAGTTTTTGGGCAGATGGACTCACACTTTCCTCAAGATTCTATGATGAACAGCTTGCCAAGCAGCCCCAAACCATGACCTTTGCACCCCCATGCTTCACAGGTTCTTGTGCTCAAATGCTGTTTGGCTTGCGGCATGTCTTCTGTTACTGTGCCCAATTAAATCAACTTGGATTCATCTGTCCAAACGTGTGCTCTTTCTGATGGTAGATGCAGGTAATTTAACAACTGTCACAAGAGCTACATGTAGGTCCTGTAATGACATTTTAGGATTGTTGGAGACTTCATTACTCATTTAAGTATTACTCATTTTGTGGTTTGCTCTTGGACTGAACCTGCTAGAATGGCCTTGGTAGGCCATGTTGGCAATTGTTTTAAATGTTCTCCACTCTAAATTATTTTCCAGAAAGTGGAATGGCTGATTTCTGATTGTTTTTAGATACATCCCTTCCCATACTCATATACATCTACAACCTTAGTTCTGAAGGCCTCATTAATAACATTTTACAATTTATTTCTAAAAGATATTCCTTCAGTTTTATTGGTTTATTTAAATGACCTCTATCTTTCAAAATTATCAAAATAAATATTAAATGTTCATGTTTGGTCAAAAACAAAGGTTTTTATGGGGTGCTATACTTTTTTCGCATGACTGTATGTACTAGATTTGTCCTAAATGTTTTATGCAGATCAGGAACAGGACAAAGAACTTGCTTAATTCAACAACTTCTTACCCAGACAGTAGTGCAGTCTTGTCCTTTCCTCTTTTTCCCACATTTGCTTTTTCCATTGTTTTTCTCTCCACAGTAGTGGCACAGCTCTTTGAGATCATCTGATTAAAATACATAATTAATTGCAGACTTTGACGTGTCATCATCATAAAGGCTTATGTCATTAGCTAAGAAACAGAATTTTGAAGAAACTAATTTTAAAGTTACCTGTTTCTTCAATCAATGTCATTGCCACCTCTCGTCTGTATTTATGGACCGCCGAGGCTGAACTGGAAAAAGTCAGAGGCTCCCCTGCCAGTATTTTCTCAGCATACTAAGACAAAAAGAAGAAAGTTTAAGTGACTGAATGGTCAATAACTTACTTAGAAAAAGGTGCTGTCCACCCTTAAGGTGCCATCACAGAAAAGCAGTTTATTTTAACTGTTTAATGTATTGCCCCTAAAAAAGACAAAAACACTAGACTGGACCTGAAGTTTTCTGCTTTGAGCCGAAGGAAATTTGGGCTTATGAATAGCACTAATTGTTAAAAAATTGTTGTGTTTCTTTTTGAAACCAAAAATACACAAGGTTCAAGATTAACCATGCAATGGAAAAATTATTTTTGAAGATCAACATGGATCAAAAAAATGGACAAGTAAATGAACTTACTTTCAACACAAATACTCCACATGACGTGGCATCCTTCTGACTTGAATGTGGGACTGTGTCTGATGTCCATGTGGATACCTCAACTCCTCGCTTTCTCATGAATGCCCTGCAAAGCAAACAATGATAATGATATATATATATATATATATATATATATATTTCCCCTTGTACTAGACAATGGAGCATTTGGATTTTGGAAAACCTTAAAACATCTGTCCAGTTTTGAGGTAGCGTTTCCTAAAGAATCCAGCAGAAGGCTTCTCTTCTCTGATGGAAAAAATGCCTATAGGATAATTATTGTATTTCAGTCACAGTAGATACACATACGCGCACACACACATATATATAAGCTCCCCAGACAAAAGAAAATTAGTAACCTTGCACGTTTAAGGTGCTAGTAATTTCAGGCCCCTGCAAGGGTGTGCGACAGGATTCATAGATTGAGAAAAGGTGGTACAGTGAATGTCTCGTTCGATGTGTGGATAATTGGCCGCGTTAATGATTTGCACATTTGTTATTACATATGGGCGTGCAAAAGCCCATAGTGTGAAAGAAATAGCTGAATTTGCAGGTATATAGAAGCGAACAGTCATATGGGTCTACCAGCAGTGGCAAAAATACCAGTCTACAGGAAATTCTCATCAGAAGTGTGTCCGAAAGACGAAACTGACAGACAGGGACCGCCGGCAATTATTTGATGTAAGAGTGGCTGGACATTGATGTCGGCTACATCCAGAAACTTGTCCAGTCAGAATCTGACAAATTTTTTGTTAGGTGAGCGCATATATATATATTTTTTTTTATTTATTTATTTTTTTTCAAATCCATCATGGGTACTCATTTGGTAAAGTATTATACATTTGACATAATATTATATTCATGCTTACTGTCAAAATCCAGTGGTGTGTCTCATTCACAGCACCCAGAATGACATCATATTTAGTGGGGTCACACTTTTAAAAGTTCACATAGAAAAAAATAGAAAATCATTTTTAGAAATTCCAATTAATATATCTTTATTAAGAAGCAAAACTGCCCTTTGCCTACCTTCAGTTTTGTGGTCTTCCCCTGCCATATAGCAGACATCTCAAATGAATCGATCCACAGTGCCTGTTTGCCTCTTTGTTGTTGATTTCTCTTTTTAATAATGTGCATCAAGTAGGCATTGATCACCTGTGCGGAAAAAATCAATATGAATATAAATACATCACTTATGATTTTCTATCATGTCAGAGATTGTCTGGCTAAAAGTTAAAACTGTAGTAAATAAAAGTGATGTGCCTTACCTCACTTTCAAGCTCTTGATTGGGTGCTAGCTTTGCAATATCCCAATAAAACAGTTTATATGGCCCCATTTTAGATAGAAGGACATGAACATTTTTCCCTGCCCAGGTGTCTTTCAAATCTAAAGAAAGATAATTTCAAAAACAGTACACAGCACTTTCAGTAAACTTTAAGTGTTTGAAATACAGCTTTGCATATTGTGTTTTCCTAGATTTTATGTCATTTAATGAACGTGTTGAATGCAAAATGAAACACTGAACTCAGTCATCAAAAAAACTTTTTGTGTGTAGTTTCCCCACTTTTTGCCGTCTTTCTGGTTTATATATTGTATAGAATTTCATTGAATTAAATTTATATTCCAATTAAGTTGTTCATGCCTACTAGGCCTGTGTTGAAAAAATCGATTTTCCGATTCAGAATCGATTCGCATATGATGATCTGATTATCGATTCGTACGTCTAAAGATCGATTTTTTAGTGAACTTTTACCCCCGCCTCGTCACTGAATTCACGCAGGCGTTCTCGGTCTAACTGTAAAACGACTTGGCGTCGGACAGTGCCGGTAACGACGATAGTCAAATCGGAAATCTAAAAACAGAAGGACAGTTTATCCAGTGTCAGTGACTATTTACAGTTAGTCCGTGTCACTGACCGTTTACCCAGTGTTTTTACAGTTTAAAAAAAGTTTAAAATGTTCTTGTAACGTTGGGCGCAAGGCGATGGACGAGACAGAATCCTTTGCACTTTCCAAATCGTTACATTTATTACATTATTTACTGAAGCGCAGACAGCGCACATAAAACACGTTTACATAGAACACGTGTGACTCAAACAACAACGAGCACAGTACGCTGCGCGAGCGCAAATTAAATAGACAAACCACATAAACCCCACGTGATGACGAGACGAGTCACAGGTGAGGACTATCACAAGACGCACCCGCACCCACGGAGATACACCGACGTAGACGATTAGACGCAGACGACGTTAACGCGCCCAAAACGGAGGGGTCGGGGACTGTAACGTGAGAGTTCTGTTCTTATATTCTCACTTTAAAGAAAAATACACGTTTACATTTTATACTTTCAGTTTATTAAGTGTGAGCACTTTAAAAATAAAAATGCATTTGGTAGCAACAGCTTATGGGTGAATTCTTAATTATTTCAATCATAATAATAATAATGCACTGGTTAGTGTCCCAGTAGGAGCCCACTGTTGCAGATATAGACACCTCAAAGATGTCCTCTGTTTATTGTCCTGGATTACCTTTCTTGAAGGTAGATTTATGATGACGCTTTTCACCAGTCTTCCAGCCATCAGTAACTACCAACTACCAGTAACTATTTGCTGATTAATATCGATATAATACTAGTTTTAACATGTTGCTTCTGTACACAGTCAGGAAACAGCTCAAATACATTTTTAATAACACTAAACCCCGAATCGGATTAAATCGAAAAAAATCGATTCTTAATCTTCAGAATCGAAATCGGATCGATTCTTGGAATTTGAATCAATACCCAGCCCTAATGCCTACATACATTTTCCTAAAAAGGAGAGGGTTGTTGGAGCACAGGAGATGCCAGCAGGTGGAGAAGAGATTCCACCAGGTGTAGAGGAGGCGACAGCACGTTGAGAGGAGGCAACAGCAGGTTGGGTAGAAGTGACTGTGGCTGGTGGAGAGGAGGTGACAGCAGGTTGACCAGAGGTGACAGTGGTTGGTAGAGTGGAGGTGACAACAGGGAGAGAGGAAGTGACAGAGACTTAGGACTGTACAGGAGGAGTGATAGTGCAGACTTCAGGATGCCCCTTCAACATTTTGGGTATCCTTGGGGTTTGTTCGTGGAATATTTTTAAATGATCAATGCTGACCTTCTGGAAGGATTTTCCATTAGAATCAACAAGATCAACGCTTTTCCCATCTATTTTGGTGACTGTGAAAGGACCAAGGAATTCTGGGTCCAGCTTCCCTCCTTTGCGTTGCTAGCTGCGGGATATTCCTTCTCAACACTACGTCCCCCACCTGAAGGTTTTGCTGAGGTAGTTTCGCCTGCAGTCTTCTCCTTGTTCTGTCCTGAACTTCCTCCACATTCCCTTGAACAATGTTCAGGATCTTGTCATGCCTTTCAATTAGGGCTGAACGATTAATTGCATTTGCGATAATTTCGCGATTTTTTAAAACGCGATTGTCTAATCGCACAGGCTGCGATTTAAACTGGTCACGTGACTTGGGAGCGAGCCGAGCCGAGCCGAGGACGAACGGAGCAAACCCAAGCAGGAGGCAGGGAGGTGGAGAAGTGAAGTTAACACAGCGCACTTTAACTTGTTGCACAACGGCTTCAGGCTCGACAGAAGCTGACACAACTGAAAGTCTAATACCAAAGAGGGGCAGCACATAAGTTGTGTGAAATTACTTTGGCTTTTAAAAAGATGCTGCTCAACGTCAGGTACCCTGCAAAACATGCCTTGCTACTGTTGCTACGACGCGAGGTAACACTACAAACCTTCAGCATTAAAAAAACACCACAAAGCCTCGTATGATATTTGTAAGGCTAAAATGCCAACGACCAGTGCTTCATCTTCAAATACGCCAAAGTGTTTCTCTGCGCTTATACAGCTTTAGTATGCGGTAAGCAGCGAAATACCGTAAAATCACGCATATAGGCGCAATAAGATTTAAAGCACGGATGAATCGCGAAAGCGCGGATAGCTTGACCGCGGTCCAGCAGACAGGGTTCACTGACCGAACCGTTTGAAAGTGTAACTCCTTATGGATGTAATTCGAAGCGGCACGCTGAAATAACTCGGGCAGTAACGGAGTTCATAGTGAAAGACATGATGCCCGTTAATATAGTGAACAAGCCCGGCTTCATGGCTTTGTTAAACACACTGGATATGCGCTACCAAACGCCCTCACGCACATATTTTAGCCAAGTTGCTATTCACCGTATTTCGCCACGCCCACTTTCAAGTGTATGTTTCTTCCGCCTTTGTGTTAGAACTTCCGGTCAGCTATTTTTGCATTAGCGTACACTACTACATTTTAATGATTTTTTTCATAAAATAGGCATTCTTGTCTATTTACTTCTTTACTTCCTAAAATTACAAAATGAATGCAAGGAAAAGATGTGGCCACTGATTATAAAATAGTTACTTATCTGATCACAAGAACCCGACACGTTTGCTTCATCGGAGCTTCATAACCGAGCCATTTCTCGGGATAAGGATGATCTGGTGTTGGTTTCCCCTCCACAAAATGATAAGAGCAGACGTATGGACGTTTGGGTGGATATTTTAAATTTAGCGCCTTCAGCCTTATACGCAGGTCCTCTTCTTTGGGAGGCCCGTTACCTCATCAGCTCTGAGGGCGACACACTGCTACACCTTCGTGGTGCGCGGTGTGTTTACAAGCAGCGAGCCGCTAATACTTTTAAAACCGGCGTAGTGGAAAACGGGAGACTAGCGGCATGAAGTGTCTGTGCTGTTGTGATTGTGCTTTGAGTCTCGTTGGCGAGACGCTTCTGTCACACGTTGTGTAAACCACATACGAGGTGCAGCAAAAGCACCGCAGACGACTGACGGAGCTTCAAAACTACTGCCGCTGTCTGTTCTCTTCTTCCTAAAGATGAGCGCAGGTCAGTGGCATTGTAACGAGTGTTAATAACGGAGTTTATACACTTTTCACCTAGAAAACAACAGTTGCGTACATAACAGAGCTCGTAGTGTGCTCCAAACGTTACAAAGTCCTGAAGCATATCACGCCTTATGTTTATATCAAAGTTTGTGCTTGTATAATTTACACTCCCCCTTACACTTGGCCACCTCTGCTCTAACTGAACATATTATGCTAATCATATTGTGTTTGTTGTCGTTTTGCTTGTAATCGGTATCAGCGTATACGTAGCACCGGAAGTTTGAACACAAAGTCAACCAATATGGCCCCGCCCAGCGTTGTCAGGAAAATAGCGTGAATACCTGCAGGGTTGCCAACTCTCACGCATTGAGCGTCTTAGACTAAAAAATTAGTAGTTCGCTCTGGCGCCAACCACAGGCGATCGATCGATCACGATATAATAATAATACTTAAATTTAGTCCATTTTACACCCAGTGGCGGACTTAGCAATTTGGAGGCTCAAGGCGAATTTAGCTAGGGGGCCCATCAACATTAATATGCGAGAAATAAGTTCAGGTTCACACTACAAGATTTTAGGCTGGTTTTTCAGTCGCCGACTGTTTTTGTAGATCGCCGACAGAAGACTACAAGACTGTGTTTAAGTTATTGTGACAGCACTGGAGAAATAGTGCGATTGACTATATCTATGTTCACTGCAACGGAGAGATGAAATAATTCTGGCAATTTGGGACTATGGAGTGGTTAAACGGTAAAAAAAAATAATAATAATAACGAAAACGTGGAGCACATGTACGTTGTTTTTATTTTCTTCGTGGTGTTGCTGGTTCTCGCGAGTGTTTCATTTTCGTGTTCTCGTGTTTTTGGACGGCAGCCAGATGAGTCGGCGATTCCCCAGTCGTTTAATTCGTGAGCCCACGTCACCGATCAGTCATGTAGTGTGAAAGCCACAACAACTGAAAGACTTGCGATTACAGCACAACCAGTCGTGTAGTGCGAACGGCACAAAAACCTGATGACTGAAAAGTCGTGTAGTGTGAACCTGGCTTTAGCTAGACAAGGGGGCCCTACAGTGGGAGGGGCCCAAGGCAATTGCCTAGCAACGCCTCTATGCAAAGACCGCCTCTGTTTACACCCCCCCCCCCCCCCCCCCCCCCGCAACCCTGGATCTGAGCTGTATAAAAAATGCCGAAACAGAGTTTCCTGAAGTGGAACAATGGGAAAAAATCGCGATTTTAAATCGCAATCGCAATTTATAGATAAAAAATTGCAATTAGATTATTTTCCAAAATCGTTCAGCCCTACTTTCAATATCAATGGCCACGTCTTCCTCCGAAAACACATCCTCAAAGAAACAATCCACCTATAACAATTTATATCAATTATAAAATAAAAATGATGTACTTATTGTACACAGATGACATATTATTTACAGTTTTTGTAATTAAAGAGCTACAAAGTGCTCCTATATGGCAAACAGAGCTATATAATGGAAAATGAGTGTAGAAACAAGTAGGTGGTTTTAGTGTTATGGCTGATCAGTGTATACAAATACTCTCAAAAGACAAAATTTTACATAACCTGATATATTTCTGGCACTTCCGCTGGATAGCGTGCTTCCCTCCCAAACATCAAAAAGAATGGAGAGAATTTCGTAGTTAATTGCTTCTTCGTGCGGAGTCCAAACATTACTGCATCCAGATACAGGTCCCAATTGTTTGCTTTCTCTTCCACTAGTTTGCCAAGAGCCCTAAATATGCCACACACATATACATTTAGATTTTTTAAAAGTAGTCGTGATACACTGTTTTTTAAGTAAATCACTACATAAGAGAGCAACACTGTTCAACGACTCAAAGGTGAATGTCATGCTAACTTTAAAACTCTTTCGTTTACCTTTGTATAGTGCCATTGAGTCTCTCTACCAACCCATTTGTTTGGGGGTGATAGGGGGCACAGAGACTCCTTCTAATGCCAAGTATTTTGCATACTTGTGTGTTAATCTATTGAGAAAGTAGAAAAGAATAAAATAAATATGAATTGCCCAAGAATTGCCATAGACATGAAACAGTAGACACCATGCATAATGGTATTTACTGAAAACAATAATCTTGTAAAGACAACTTAAATTTAAAATGTAATTATGACTTTTTAAAGTAGTTTTTACAGTTATACAATGTGTTACAGTTACATATCACAAAAGCATGTACAAATATCATATGTGAATAAAAATACTCACAGCATTGACAAATTCTCTTCCTTGGTCAGTCAGAATCCGTTTTGGCACTTCAAACTGGTAAACAAACTTTAAAATGCTCTGTGTGACCTCTGCTGCAGATTTAGATTTTAGTGCATATGCCTGTACATGCCACCTAGTACAATAGTCAATTATGACACATATGTACTGCTTGTTTTGGTCTGTCTCCACAAGCTTGCCAATAAGATCCATTCCGACCAATTCAAATGGAACCTTGGTCTGTCAAAATAGACAAGAACAGATGTAATTATTTTTTAATGAATAATATTCATCATAGGAAAAAACAAACTAATAGAATTTTTAGGCATGTGAAAAGTTTCTTTCATCCAAATCATAGTTCTCCAAGGTAGTTTGGTACAGTCATAAAACAGAATCCAATATTCAGGCAAAAAGTAGTGAAGTACGGTACTATCATTGTAGTGATCATTTACTTGGCCACAAGTAAAAGTATTAATTATGTAAATTATTAAAGTAAGAGCAAATAAGTGATTGATTTGAAAAGTACTTCAGTAATTATTTTGAGTTGCTTTTTGTATATCTGCAATCACAATCTGAAAGTAATTCTGAGTTGACTTGGCTATATCATTGTAAATCAATTAAGAAAAGACTCCTGAGACTGATCACATCTTTCTGTGAACTGTGAAAGGAACAAGGTTGACATTAAACCTCAAGTATTTCATGATTAAATGATTATATAAGGTTTCATAGTTTGTGTTTCCAACTAAGTAGTTTAGAATCCTGAAATGCTGGGTGCAGTTTATTACTATTTAATAAAGTCAATTTGTTGATGTGACAATTCAGTTAGAGTACTGAAGTATAAGTGCTTCCTACTGAATTCAAGTAAAAGTAAAATTACTGTGATTTAATCTAATCAGGGATAAATGATCTAATCTACTTTTATAGGGACAAATGTTTTCAAGTATACAGTAATTAGATTAAGTATAGTTTACTTTAACTTTCCACCTCTGCATTCCTGTTTATTTTCTCAAAGACATCAAAATGATAAATACATGAAAGTTTACCATTTTGATTTACTGTTATGTTACATGTTGCTTGTTCATAAAATGTTGTTGTGTAATTAAGTCTCCATCAGCTTTGTCACAGAATGTCTCACTGCAGTAACTGCTTGCATTAAAACTGCATTATGTATGGATTACATTATCATTCATACCAGTCAGAAGAGTATATACAGTCAGATGCAGAGCTCATTGAGAGTGGAGAAATATCAACAAAGAGAGGAAATCATCATCAAGATCAAAAACTCCTAGGAGCCCACTGGCCAACAAATTTTTAACTCTTCCTTACCTCCAACACACCTGATCCAGCTCAAACATGGTCTTGATGATAAAGTGATGAGCTGGATCAGATGTGTTGGAGGCAGGGAATATTACCTGTTCAGGATAGTGGTTTACTAGAACTGGATTTGAGAATTACTCATTTAGATTGTTGTCCAGATTTGTTATCATTTAAATTGAAGATGCAAAAACTACTCCCAGATAAATAGTGTGGGCATAGAATTTCCTTTTTTACGAGTTGTTAAAACATTTAAAATGCCATTGTTTTACCACTGTTAAAATTGTAAATGCAAAATGAATATAGTACAAGGAGTACAAGTGTGATTTGGTACAAAAATGCCAGTGTATACCTTGATTGGCTTGTATTCCATGCCAATTTTTAAATCTCTTTTGTTCTTCTGACACACTGTGCACTGTGACACCTATGGCACAACAGAAACAGATAAATACTATTCATATTATTTGATTTTAAACTTCATTAGTTATTTCAAAAATTTAATAATGAAGGTTGAAAAAAAAATACCCATTTGTCAATATCTGCAGACATGCCAGGCCAATAAAAGCGTTGCGATATAGCATCTCTAGTTTTTATCTGCCCACAGTGAGCGCCAATGTCACTGCTGGGGAATTCGACAAACAGAGCATCGGCCTCCGCTGCACTACACACAACTTTGACCTTTAGCTCTTTGTCAGTGCCCTTATGTCGTATGTAGAACAGGTCATCATCTAGAGAAAAGATCGAGACAATGACAACGAGATTGAGTATTCTAGAACATTTGCAGATTATTAAACGCTAACAGCACGAACGTTAGGCTACACATTTATTAACAACGCTAATGACAGCTTTCTCATAGATTTAACACTTATATCAATGCTAATGATATTCATACTTACCATTAACGCAGAAATTGGACGCTCTCCGTCGCAGTGTGTACCGTTGATGCTTGTCAAAGTTTTCAGGGCATTTACCTTTGGTAATAAGTTCTCTGATTTGTTTTACCATTTCAGGATCCATACTGTACTCAAAGTACTCGAAAAATCGAAAGGTTCAGAAATAGGTTCAGAAATAAAGTGTCAAAGTTTACAGCTGCTATAGCTAACTTTGCTGTAAAAAAAAAAACAGTCAAGGTGCGTCATGATGGTAACGTTATTAAAGTTACAGAGGATGATGGGGGGGAAACGCCCCCCGCCATTAACACCAAAGTTCATTGGCTATAGGAGTAAAACATATTTATACATACAAGTTCGGGGAAACAAACAAAAGTGCAGTTAGTTTTGGTGACCCCGTCAGAATCGGTGACCCCTATTCCAAAGTGCACTTGTCCATTCCAGTTGTGATTTTTTTTTTCTGTCTAATAAGGTGAAGGGATGGCAGGTCACCAGGAAAGACATGGCTGTGTTTTGAATAATTGTACATGTAGAATCAGTAGGGTCACATATTCTGATGGCAGCCGTCAGAATCGGTGACCCCTATTCCAAAGTGCACTTGTCCATTCCATTCATAATTTTTTTTTCTGTCTAATAAGGTGAAGGGATGGTAGGTCACCAGGAAAGACATGGCTGTTTTCAAAATGATTATAGGTGGAAATTCAGTGGGGTCACATATTAAGAACTGGTCACATCTACCATGGAAACACATCACCCACTGTGACTCCACAATAACAGAAAACAGTGATAGCAAAAACGTTTTAGTAGACTATATGTAAACATTTTATTCAGAAGTGTATAATTACCATTCGGAATGAGGTCCAAATGACAGCAGCTTACATAACTTACTTATGAAAAGTTTGCTATTGTCAGGTGTATGTATTGGCTGACTTTACTCCTGTCGTCACGTGTAAAAATGTTGTAATGAAACATTCTTGTTAACAGACGACATAAAATGTAAATACACGCATCTCTCATATTTTGGCTCGTGGACAGCAGCAAAACAAGAAAAGAAAGCGCGTCGGCGTAGCTTACGCAGCATTCGTAAAGCGCTCGTGCCTGTGAACTGAAACTAACTGAAACTGTGAAATAGCGCCCTCTGCGGTCACAAAATTCGACGGTCGCAGAATTCGGTGTAACACCGGTTTTGCTCAGTAGTTTAGTAGTACTACTACTAGCCCTTACTACTACTACATAGCGGTTATGAACCTATGTTGATTTCCTGAAGGGTTTTATGAAAAGTATAACAGATCGAAGGCTAAATGAATGTTATTTTGCAATATTGCTCACTATAATAGCGGACGATCGCAGATCGGCTCGCGATGTGTTACTAGCTGTCTAGCTAGCCTCCTGGCTAGCTAGCCGGCTAGCTGGCTGGCTAGCTAGAAACTGCTTCTGTGCAAAATTCGTCATTTATTCTTTATAAAATAATTTTTACTTATTTTTTTATTATTTTGTTTTTGTCTTTTGCCTAGATGTTTGCTTTGTAGATGTGAAAGAATAGTATAGAATAATCTAGATGAGTGGATATATTTTGGCTAAGCTGATTTAGCTGGTAGTTTTTGGAGTTTTGTGTACACATTTCTGTATACTACTTTATACTTGTATACTACTATATATTACATGTTTCACTATTTTTGTAAAGCAAACACTTGAGCAAACATATTTCAAGCAACAATATTATTGATCTCTTTCAGTAAATGTGTAATTTCATATAAAATATGAAAGAATTTTTGAAAATATGCCTCATATTTCCAGGTTTAGGACCATATTATTTATTTATGCAATACTCTAAGTCAATGTAACCTCATTAGGAAGAGAGTTGAGATTGTTCTGAACATTTTGATATGAGACATGTGGGTAAAATGCTATAATTAAGTATGTTTAGAGACACATTTATGTAACCATGCTTAAACAGTGGAACAAGTACAACATTCTGGAATGGCCATCCAGAATCCCCAGACCTGAATATTATTGAAAATCTGTGGTGTCGCTTAAAGAGAGCTGTCCATGCTCGGAAACCATCAAACCTGAATGAACTAGAGATGTTTTGTAAAGAAGAATGGTACAATCCAAACTCTCATTAGAAGCTATAGGAGGCATTTAGAGGCTGTTATTTCTGCCAAAGGAGAATCTAATAAATATTAGGTTAAGTGTTTTTTTGGGTGCCCAAACTTGTGCACCTGCCTATTTTTGTTTAGACAATTATTGCTCACTTTCTGTGAATCATATAAACTTCATTTTACTTCTCAAATATCAGTGTTTGTCCCCTATATGATATATTTAACTGATTTTTTTAATCCAAACATTAAATGATTGATAAAGGTAAATCAGGAAAATTAACAAGGGTGCCCAAATTTTCGCATCCCACTGTATGAAACCATATAAAATATAGTGTTGCATAGTTCATGCTAATGCACAGGTGTCAAACTCAAGGCCCGCGGGCCAAATGTGGCCCACCGCGTCATTTTATGTGGCCCGCGAGAGCTTAAAAAGCCAAATTGTCAAAAAAAAGAAGTAAAAGTGAGCAAAAACTATGTTTCCCACAATTATGTTACCCGCGAAGTGATGGCATCTCAACACTGCAATGTTTCCATATCGATGCGCTTTTCCCAAAAACTGTAATTGGGAAATACAAATAATGATCCCAAAATGTCCAGGAAGACATTGATGCAAATGGAAGGTGTTTCAAGAAAGATGGGAAAGCGATGTTTGCGCTTCAAGGAGAAAAACGGGTATATAGCGGTGGCAGTTGTCAAAGAGTACAATATCTGTCGGCATTTTGCGAGCAAACATGGAGCCAAGTATGCCAAAATTAGCAAGAAAGAAAAACAAACGACTAATTGTCAAAGAATTAAAAAGCAAACTGCGATCGCAACAGAATGTGTTCACAACCACAAACGAAACGGCAGTAAAAGCTGCTTTGTTGTGGCTGAAGAAATCGCCGCGCTTCAGTCTTTTTCAGAGGGAGCATTTTTGAAGCAATCGCTATTTTCACAGTAATTGGATATTTTAAGTTTTGAACAAAGTAAATGTGATATATTTGATCAATTTTTCTTTATTCATTTGGATAGTTTGATCGTTGATTGACAAATTTAAAGGATTTATATTATAACAGCAACAAGCAAAAAAATTTTTACATTTACGCAAATATATCTGTAATATTTGTAACTTGAATAAGTAATAAATTCAGAGGTATTTAACATTAAGGAGTAGGTACATTTATAAGTTACATATGGCCCTCCGTGGGTAACGATTATGCTGATGTGGCCCGCGGTGAAAATGAGTTTGACACCCCTGTGCTAATGTAAATCATCCACAAAATGTTTTATAATATAAATAACCAGACTGCATTGGTTATGATTTCATTAAAGATCTTCATTTAACATTTTTAACCAGAAATTATATTTTTGACTGGAAATGACACAGACATCTCCCAGGAGATAATATGATGATGTACAAAAGGCATCATTGTGGGTGTCACGTTGAGGACCCCGGCCCCTCCCTTTTGGGCGTGTGTAAACGTTGTCCACGTGCTCTGTCTGCGTTTTCGGAACTTCGTGGTGATAGCTTTGTTGTGTGAATAATGTGTCTCACCTGTGAATCGTCTCGTAATCACATGGGGCTAATGTGGTCTGTCTATTTAATGTGCGCTCGCGCAGTGTCCTGTGCTCGTCGTTGTCTAAAGTCTACACGTTGCTGTGTGAGTGTTTTGTTATCCGTGCGCTATTGCGCAATCATTGTATGATTAAAAGTGACGTAAGTCAAAAAGGCAGGATTCCGTGTCTCGTCCTTCGCCGACCCCCGAGCGTCACAGAACGACGAGCCGCGAAGAGACACCAACATGCCGGGCTATACGACTCGGCCAAAGAAGAGTCAGCGCCCCAGTAAGCGGCATCACCGCGCTTCTTCCCCTCCACCGCGCCGAGACGCCGCCCCTACACCGGAGCAGCTGGAGTCGGACCAGGTGTGCGCCTTCATGCTACGCGGGGTCCGAGTGACCGAGGATCCCGCGTTAAAAGCGGAGCTCTACCAGGGAGTGGTAGATATGTGGAGGAAGCGAAACCCCTCTCCTTCCCGCGCCCTCTCGCCTCAGAGGGCTGGCGCCTGCACAGTCGGCGCTACCGCGTCGACCCCGGAGGAGGAGTTTGGAGAGGGGGAGTCCGAGGAGGAGTCAGAGGAGGAGGAATACCCCCCTCTACCTGTGGGCCCTTCTCCCAGTGCGGGCTATGAGGAGGAGGGGGAGGACGAAGAGGATTACCCTCCATCCGTTTATTCCACTCCCACCATAGACTATGTTGGGGAGGGGGAGGAGGATGAGGAATACCCTCAGTCCATATGCGACGACACCACCGTCGACTATGCTGAGGACTACCCTCCGTCCATCTACAATGCAGAGGACTCCGCCTCCACCGCGGACTACGGTAGGGAGGAGGCGGAGTCGGAAGAGGAATCGGAGGACGATGACTACCTCCCTCCGCCCGTGGGCTCCTCTCGCACCGCAGAGGAGGGAGAGGGGGAGTACCCTTCGTCAGAGGGCTCCTACTCCGTGGAGGAGGAGGAGAGCCCTCCCCCCTCTGAGAGGTCTGCGGAGACCGTGAGAGGGAAGCGGACGCCCTCTTCCGCTCGCGACAGTGCTATGGACTGCTCCCGGGGTGGCAGCCCGGAGCAGTCCATGGAGTGGAGCCAGGGAGAGGAGGAGATGGAGACAGAAGGGGACCACCCACACGGCCCACTCGACCAGTCCGCCAGCCGCGAAGCACCGGGCACGTCTGCCCGCCGCGAAGCACCGGGCACGTCTGCCCGCCGCGCTGCACCGGGCATGTCTGCCCACCGCGCTGCACCTGGCGGAGAGCCCGCAGCGAAGGCAGGAGGAGGACTGCCCAACGCAGCACCCGCAGCTCCGGACCTCTCCCCCCTGCTCGCTCTCCTCCTGGCGCGAAGCCTGGCGCCTGTTATGTGTTTGTCTGTGCCAGTGTTCGTCAGTCTTCCCGTGTGTATTCCTAACCCATTTTTCCCATTCGTTCCTCTATGTGTCAATGTGCCTGTGTGCGTGTTTGTGAATGTCCCGTGTAACGTGTCTAACGTCTTTTCCCCTATGTTCCCAGGGAGGGTGTTCTAGGCGGTCCGTGGCGGACGCTTCTCCGAGGGCAGTCACCTCCCAGACGCAGGACTGAGCGCGTCGGATCCGCCCATCGTCGTGGGTTCGGGGCACTCGGTCCTGTTGGCACCCCGGGACGGGTAGTGCCCTTGGAAGGGGCGTCTGTCACGTTGAGGACCCCGGCCCCTCCCTTTTGGGCGTGTGTAAACGTTGTCCACGTGCTCTGTCTGCGTTTTCGGAACTTCGTGGTGATAGCTTTGTTGTGTGAATAATGTGTCTCACCTGTGAATCGTCTCGTAATCACATGGGGCTAATGTGGTCTGTCTATTTAATGTGCGCTCGCGCAGTGTCCTGTGCTCGTTGTTGTCTAAAGTCTACACGTTGCTGTGTGAGTGTTTTGTTATCCGTGCGCTATTGCGCAATCATTGTATGATTAAAAGTGACGTAAGTCAAAAAGGCAGGATTCTGTGTCTCGTCCTTCGCCGACCCCCGAGCGTCACAGTGGGAAAAAATATTTCTCAGCTTTTATTCACATTTGAACAAAAAATGGCATTCATACCCTTCTCAATAATTAATAGAAAAGCCTTTATTGGCTAATACAGCAATCAAACACTTCCTGTAATTGCTGACCAGCTTTTTGCATGTCTCCACTGGTATTTTTGTCCATTCATCTTTAGTGATGAGCTCCAACTCTTTGAGGTTGGAGGTTCTCCTTGCCATCACCCTGATCTTTAGCTCCCTCCACAGATTCTTAATTGGATTCAAGTCAGGACTCTGGCTGGGCCACTGCAAAACATTAATGTTTTTGTCTGCTAACCATTTCTTCACCACTTTGGCTGTGTGTTTTGGGTCGTTGTCGTGCTGAAATCTCCACTGGTTCCCAAGGCCAAGTTTCTCTGCAGACTGCCTGATGTTGTTGTTGAGAATCTTGATGTATTGCTCTTTTTTCATGGTGCCATTTACTGCGGTCAAGTTCCTTGGTCCATTGGCTGAAAAACACCCCCAAAACATTAGGTTCCCACCACCATGTTTGACAGTGGGGATGGTGTTCTTAGGGTTGAAGGCTTCTCCGTTTTTACGCCAAATGGTGGACACATCATTGTAGCCAAACAATTCAATTTTTGTTTCATCTGACCATAAAACAACACCAGAAGTCTTCTTTGTCCAGATGTTGTCTTGCTCGGGTCAGTCGCGATGCCATCACCGCTAACTACATGACCGAGGAAACTGATCCGTCGTTGCAGCAGGTTACACTTTGCCGGGTTAAGCGAGAGGCTCGCCTCCTTAATAAGGCCTAAAACTAGCTCCAGGTTGGCTAATGCAGCCTCAAAACCGGTGGCGTGCACCAACACATCATCTAGATAAATCACGCACTTTTCCCTAGCGACCCCCGGTAACACTCGCTCCATCAAGCGCTCAAACGTTGCCGGTGCGTTACAGAGCCCAAACGGCAAGACGGTGAACTGCCACAGACCCGTGCCAATAGAGAACGCTGTCTTTTCTCTCGCTTCGCCCGCCAAAGGAACCTGCCAATACCCACTGCGAAAATCTAGCAAACTGAACCAGTCCGAGCCCGCAAGCTGTTCCAGCGTGTCGTCGACCTTCGGCATGGGGTACGAATCGGTCCTAGTCACCGCGTTCAACCGACGATAGTCGATGCAGAACCGCCAACTGCCGTCCTTTTTTTTAGCCAGCACAACCGGAGCGGACCACGAGCTGTTCGACGGCTCTATCACCCCCGCGGCGGCCATCTCTTTGATCTGTTGTTCTGCTGTCAAACGCATTGCAAGGGGAAGACGGTACGGCCTCAGCCGAACAGGTAACGCGTCCTCTGTATCAATTGAGTGAACCGCAAGCCCCGTCCTGGAGCACTCACGCTCGCTAGCAACGAAAACCCCTTTGAAACGCTCGAGCAGTTACCACAATGACCGACTCTGCGATTCAGACAACCCCGCACAGCTACGTTCCCACAAATCGCGGACCGGGTCCACACTAGGCGGTGCTGTCACGTCACTCCCCGCCTGTCGTACGGCTACAGTACACGGCCTCTCTGCCATCACAGTATCCCCGTGTATAGCGACCCCCCGGCCATTTAGTGTCAAACTACCGCTGTCGAAGTCTATCACCGCCCCCGCGCGTTTTAACTTCAACTTTATTTATAGAGCACTTTAAAACAACCGTAGCTGACACAGTGTTGTACAATGCATAAAGTCGGCAATCACACCAATATAATAAAAATGAGTAAAAAATATATATATCTATTAGTGGTGGGCCGTTAACGGCGTTCGTTAATTTGATACTCTTATCGGGCGATATAAAAATTATCGCCGTTAATCTATTCTTAAAGTTGGGTTGGGAACTGGGTCAAAATGGGTAAGCAAACTATGATGACTTTCAACTTGATAGTTTAGCTCGGCTGTATTCCTACCCAAATTGCACAGTAGGGGCGAGAACGAGTTTTCAAACGTGAATTACAAATCGTACGTGTGTTTACATGGATGCAGCCACGAAGTCGCCAGGTTTGCTTCATGGAAAATTCATTTTAGGAACGTGAAGTGTTACCGGAGCGGAGCTCGGAGCGGTCGTTTTCTGCATGGTCCTAGTGCTAGATTCGTCGCTATTTAAATATTTCTTTTTAACCGTTAAAACTGCAGAGGACCAAAACCGGCTTTTGAAAAAGTCCCCCCAAATTACGTCCGTGAGGTTAAATGTACTAAATGTTGGCTTATATTTCAAATATCATGTTTAGCTGAATAAACATGTTATCAACCCCTTTTAATGTACAGTATGTAGGCTTACAAATTCATGTCGTGTTCGGGTCAAATCTGACCGATTTACAACTTAAACCACTCATAAATATTGTGTTTTACATCTGATTGCTGCAAGGCCTTATGCCATCCTCCACACTATACACTGGAACATATAAAAGTGATGATCATCTTTTTTATTGAATTTTGAGTGTTTTAAACCAACGTTTTACATCTGTGTTGTTGCCGGTCAAGCGTGACCGTCACAGGAAATGAATGGGTATTCAGAATATATTCATCTATCAGACAGAAAACATCCCCATACACACTCACACACACACACACCTACACACACAGACACACACACACACCTACACACACACACACTCGCTCACACACACACACCTACACACACAGACACACCTACACACAGACACACTCACACCTACACACACATCTACACACACCTAAACACACACAGACACACACACATACACCTAAACACTCACTCACTCGCTCACACACAGACACACACACATGTTATGCCTATGTTTGCAAGGCCCACTCTGATCTGAGTGTGACATGCCACTCATGTGCATGAATTCACATGTGCACGTGCACACACACACTCACTCACACACACACACAAACACACACACACCTAAACACACACACACACACCTGCACACACACACACACACACACGTTATGCCTATGTTTGCAAGGCCCACTCTGATCTGAGTGTGACATGCAACTCGTGCATGAATTCACATGTGCGCGTGCACACACAGACACACACACACACACACACACAATGTTGAGTTTGGTATTTTATTTTTTTTTCATTACATGTTCCTTTTGTAATATATATTTTTTTAACCGCTGCATTTGACACAGTCTGCCACAAGACATTACTAACTCGGCTCTGTAATCTGTTTGGCATATCTGGAACTGTTCTTTCTTGGTTTCAGTCTTACCTTACAGATAGGCAACAGTTTGTTTCAATTGGAGGTTTTAGATCTGAGTCGTGCATTTTGTCACATGGTGTCCCTCAGGGTTCAGTGCTTGGTCCACTACTTTTTATACTGTACTTGCTCCCTCTTGGTGACATTATTAGGGGTCATGGGCTACAGTTCCACTGTTTTGCTGATGATGTACAGATATACATATGCACTAAACCCTCTGTCAGTCTACCGCCTCCTGTTCTGACTAAGTGTCTAGCTGATGTGAGGACATGGATGAAGGAGAACTTCTTGAGTCTAAACAGTAACAAGACAGAGGCTATATTAATTGGTTCTCCAGGTACACTCAAGAAGATTGGCAATAGTGCTGTCTCTATTCCTGAATTTACTGTCACATCATCAACCCAGATCAGAAATCTGGGAGTCATCCTAGACTCAACCCTCTCCTTCGAACAACACATTAAGAACATCTGCAAGACGGCCTTCTTTCATTTAAGGAACATTGCTAGGATCCGACCATTTCTTTCCCATACTGCTGCTGAGGCTATTGTTCATGCATTCGTGACATCTAGGGTTGACTACTGTAACGCTGTATTGCATGGACTCCCGGCTCGGCTGTTGAACAGGCTCCAGTATGTGTAAAACTCAGCTGCGAGGGTTTTGACTCATACCAGATCCTGGGAGCACATTACGCCCATTCTGGAACATCTTCACTGGCTCCCTGTCCAGTATCGTATTCAGTACAAGGTCATTGTGCTGGTGTTTAAATCTCTGCATGGCTGTGCACCATCCTACCTCAGTAGTCTCCTTCAAACATACTCTCCAGTACGCACCTTGCGCTCGTCAGAGCTGCACTTGCTCAAAGTTCCTACCAGTAAGTTGCGCACTATTGGTGATAGGGCCTTTAGTGTGGCTGGGTCGAAGTTATGGAACAGTCTGCCGCTTGAGTTACGTGCTTGCCCATCTATCACTACATTCAAGGCACATCTAAAAACCCATCTTTTTCAGTTGGCTTATGGCTGAGCCCTTATTGTTTTTTTTGTGGTGGTGTGAGGGTGAAGTAGCTCGGTGAGGTATGGAGGCGCCTGTCCATTTAAAGATTTAAAAACAAATAAAAGAATCTTAAAATGAAATCTAAAATGTACAGGCAGCCAGTGGAGGGAGGCCAGGATTGGAGTAATGTGCTCCCTCTTGCGTGAACCTGTTAAAAGACGGGCAGCAGCATTTTGCCCCCCAAAATGTCTGTGCACGCCACTGCTCCCGAATATCATCTGTAGCGTCTATGCGTGTGCAAACAATCAACGAAACGAAAACGAACGAAAGTTGTTTGGGGTGGGCGGGGTGTATGGTCATTAAATGACTCGTGCGCTAGGCGCCATCCTGCAGCAATTATAGTTTATTTTCATTAATTTTCATACGGAAAACTGTATTATAAGCTTGTGATTAGGCGGGCCCAGCTGCCAATCAGGGTGGGCCTGGCCCACCCAGGCCCGCCCGTAGATCCGCTCCTGACCCCTAGTTTTCAAGTACCCGTCGCTGCAGAATCAAAAGTCCAGGGGGTGGAGCTGGATCTAGATCCAACTCCTCCCACTGTCCATAGTTTCTTTTGGTCGGTCCAGGGGGCAGGTGGAGCTGTATCTAATTGTAACGTATCAGAATCATGAGGCAGGTTGGGATCCATGTGCACTTGTGCAGGTCAAAAGGTTTAATAGAGGACAATCCAGAAAACGTAGTCGTACAAGCAGGGGTCGAATAATCCAGATAACAGGTGATGTCGAGGGCAAGGCAAAGGCAACGTCAAGAGAACCAGGCAGATAATCATACACAGAGAGACTATAGAGGTAAACATTCGGTATGCAAATTACGAAAGAATGACAATACTTCGCAACGAGCAAGAGGGCTGGCAGTGTTAAATATGCTTCTCAATCAGTTGGAATGACAGACAGCTGGGCCACACTAAAACTCCGGGGAGTCAGACCTCTGGTGGCGAGATCGGGGAGTGCAGGACCTGACACCAATCCAGCTCCTCCTACGTGTCGCTTACGTTGTACGACCAGGAAATATAAATCTAATAAATTCACCCTTAAGACTTTTACTGTTTAAAGATCAAAATGTTCTTTAAATGTTATTTAAATAACACAATACACTTTTTTTAAAGTTTACAAGAAAACGTAAAAGTGGACAGGAATAATGATCAATATGTACTATTAAATTTTTTTTTACCTTTAATAAAAAATACTTTTTTCGTTAGAACGGTACCCTTCAGGTGTGCAGAATGGACAGTGGTATTTACTGCAACATGTAGTGCACTGCACAACTGAAAGCGTCTGTCCTTTTTTCAAAACCGTGATATGCATCTATAGATGGATGGAAAAATATAAATAGCATTATATTAGTTGTGAAGTTTTTCAGTGAACTGGTTAATGAGGATCATGGCCGTTACATGCATGCACTACTGAATAACAATCCCCCTCGGTGTCCATGCGGTACCGAACAGCACAACCATTACACATTATAAGTAACTACAGCAAACACTAATTCATTTAAAAGTTTATGTCCAATATGAAGAACACAACATACATAAGTATTTAATACATCTGTATTCTGTTTAGCTAACTGCTCGTTTTCTAACATCAGTTTTTACCGTCACTTACTTAAACATCTAGATTAGATAAACTTAACAGTGTTTGTGCAAACAGAAACAGTCAGATTTTGTATGATCACCAAAGGAAACTAGTTACTAGCTTTAGCAAGATGAAAACTGGTTTATTATGAACTTACTTTCACATTCGTGATTGGAATGTGAGTAAATAAGAATAGCAATTTAGGACAGCAACAGTGATTTGGAATGGCTGATCTGATACAACTCCTCCTGCGTAGTGCAATTATTTCAGACCAATGAAAACACGATGGTGGGAGGAGTTGGATCTAGATAAGCTCCACCCCCTGGACTTTTGCTTCTGCAGCAACGGGTATCTCCTAGTTTTGGCCCATTCCTTCAGAATTATTGAACACACACACACACACACACACACAGATTTCTCCAGACTTCTCAATCCGGGTCAGTTTTGACCCGGATCCACTCAGCTCACTCTACCCCCACCCAGCCTAGAATTCTTCCAGTCTTATCTAGACCATGAACAAAGTTTGCCTATCACTGACCAATCAAAAGGAGCAGCCCCCACCGTAAACCAGCCACCAGGTTTCACAGCTATACAAGCTCGTTGCTTTACAAGAACATTGATTTAACTTCTTGGAGCCCTTTGCAGGGCTAAAGTGACTACTGTGATGTGATCACCCTTGTAGAAGACCACAGATGTGAACAAATGTGGGGGTAAATGAGAACAAGACTTCATATTTCAGAATTTGGATGGGTTATGAATAGTAGGAAGAGCACAAACATGGGACAGCAAGGAGGACAGAGAAACAGGAGCAAAATACCAAAAGAACATGGAGGCTGCTGCAAGTTCTCATTGCTGAATTAGTTGTGAGTCAGCTGTTGGCCTCTTGTTTTGCAACCGCAAAAGCAGCTCAATCATTGTGGAATTATTGCATTGACAAATTATCAGCACATTCACTATAAGGACACAAGAATCATTAAGAAAAGTACTAGCATTTTGAAGAACATTTCTGACAACTGGGAGAGCTGGGAGAACTAGGCATAGAACAAGACAGGATTTTAGTAATTTCACACTTTTGTACATGCTTTACTACAGAATTTCTGTACGTGCTTTACTACTCATATGATTAGATACATCACTCCTCTAAGTGGTGACCAGGGAAAATATTTATATACTTTCACTTATGGGAAAGAGCTCTTTCTAAATTGATGAGTGGGAGGTTTGAAGTTTGTACAAGTCAAACAGGTCACTGACCGTGTGTCATTTTATAAGTCAACAGTCTAAAGTATAGCTCTTACAACTTATGACCGTTCTGACTTTCTTGAACCAAATCACACAGTGTAACATTTGTGCCATCATGCCAATCTCACATTTAGGATTCTTAAATGTACATAATAAAAATAAATAGTACCCAGTAAAAGTATTTCAAAAAGCTTTAGCAAGATTTAAACACTATTTTATAACATCTGTTTGGGAACCGATCCCTGGCACTACCTGGGGCAGTCAAATGTTGTAAAACATGTTTAGTGTCGTTTTAATAGTTCATCATGTATGTATTGTGAATTTAAAATAAATATTTCTGCATTACTTTATTAGTGATGTTGGAGCACTTGCAGTAGTGCCATAATGAGCAGCAGATATCCCACTTTATTAGCAAAAATAAATCTGATGAAGTGTGTGTGGGGAATGAAAATATCACAACCGTCATTTAAAACTACAGAATGTGTTACACGACATTTCACATATTACCCATTATCCCTCTATAGAGATTTATCACTCGTGTCAATATCAGCGGTCATAGTGCAGTCTATGGTTGTCTGTATTTTAATCCCTTAATCCTATTATGAACATTCAAACTTTAGTATCTGTTCTATTTGTCATTCATAGACTAAGTTGTTTACACATCACTGAAAGTACATTGACATTGTTACACTGTATGTTCATATTTAATGATCCTAAAATACGCAGCTATGTTTCATAATGACTTTCACTCAATTCATGTATTATTGAAGTTAAATTAAGTGTGTAGACTTTATTGTGTCTGCACAGCATTCTGTTTCTTGTAACTCTGGAAAACAAAATCACCTATGGGGCCAGTTTGCAGTGAAGCCAAATGTGTTGCTTAAAGAAGTTAATGATTAATGAGTTGATGAGTCCAAATAGTTATAGAAGACGTCCTTTTGGCTAAACATCCATTTAAAAGGCAGGCAGAGCTCACAGTCTGGTGTCAGTGCCTGCATTTCACCATGGATGTCAGTGGAATTCACATGGGGAAAGGGTTACTGTTAGCCTGCCTCCTCTTTAGCACTGTCTATGGACAAAACTCAGGACCGTAAGTAATGACAGAAGTATGCTAGTGAAAAATTGAATGGCCTTTTGAATGGTGTCACAGTGTCACATATTCACATTGTGTTTAGACTTTATTTTCAAATGTTCCATAGTTCATACTAATGGAAATTAAGCATGAAATGTTTTATAATATATTGGTTACAATATATAATATATTGGTTACAACTTTCTGACGATATTCATTTAAAAACATTGCTTAATTACATTCTTAGATATTGTAACTGATTCGATTTTGACTTAGAGATACTACTTTAACACAAAATGGTGCCATTCGTCATTGGAATTCAGACAACATTTTCACAAAAGATGTGATTTCAAATAGAGCTTTAGATACTTTGCAGTATTTTATGCAGTAGCTAAACCCAATATGTTTATTACGCAGTTGAAACTTTCTTTTTCATATGGCTATGAATTGAATGGGTATTTAACTTTTTTAATATTTCTTGGAAATTTCTCTGCCCAGTAAGCAACAGTTAGTTTGTAAGAGAGATTACATAACTATAACATTGATAACTTATTGGACAGAGGTTTGTAGGTCACAGTTTACAGTTTTGCAATAGTTATATTGATCACTCCCATTGGTGCTGAAATCAGTTCTTTACTTCAACAGTTCTCTTTGCAGTAATGTTTATTTTCCATTGCTTAATTATTTGTAATAAATTGGAACTGATCTCCAAATATTGGTTCTTGTCTGTAGATATTTCCTGGTGACGTTTCCTGCAGTAATAGAGTCTGGCTCTGAGGCTAAACTCTGTATAAGTCTCCTCAAGCCTAATGAGACTCTGGAAATGACCGTCTACCTGATAGACAACAACGAGAACAGAAAACTTCTAGAGGAGAGAGTGGAGGAAGAGTTTCACCGCTGCTCCCACTTCAAGGTCACAGACCACTAAGATCATCATATTTTTACTTTAGGTGTTGATTGTTGTTGAATTTTTGGATGGAGTGCAACACACGGCTTTATCTCTACAGGCTCCAGAGGTTGACGGCCAATCAGTGCAGGAGGTCAAAGTTCAAGTGAAAGGTGAAAATTTTGAGATGACAGAGAAAAGCAAAGTCCTGTTCAAATCCTACAACGCACTAACATTTATCCAGACTGATAAACCGATCTACAATCCTGGCCAAACAGGTAATTCAGCCTTCCTGAAATATGTATCACTACTACCAGTTTACGTATATATGCAAATGCTGCTGAATGCTACTGAATATAAAACATATTTCTGTACCACTGGCCTCTCACAGTGAATTTCAGAGTTGTCACCATGGATTCTAATTTTGTCCCCCTTAAACAAAAGGTAAGAGGAGTCTCTTTCTGTAGCTCAATAATAAGATCAGAATAATGTGGCAGAGATGTTAGTGCAGTGAGTCACTACATTCAGAAAAGCATAATAAGAGTCTTTAGCTGCCACACATCCTGTTATATGTATTTCTGTTTAATTACATCTGCCAGATTGTTTCTGTCGAAATGACAGAAATACTGATGTACTATTGTGCTTTCCCCTACAGTATAGCCTGTTGACACTGGAGGTAAGATGTTAATTTAAATATTTATGATGCTGGTGTTAAAGTTCTTAACATTATTCATCATTTCCTTTCTATTTTAATTTGAATGTGCCGGTATTAAACACAAGTATTGTCTTTTCTTTGGTGGAACCAAACAGGACATTAATAGTAACAGGATTGGTCAGTGGACCAATGTGTCCTCGACAGGCCTGATACTGCAGCTTTCACATAAGCTCAATTCAGAGGCTCCTCAGGGCTTCTATAGGTTGAAGGTCAACATTGATAATAGGCTGACTGAACATAGATTTAAAGTGAAAAAGTACGGTAAGTACAGCACTGGTTCAGTAACTTTTTTGGTGTGTATGTAATTGATGGTTGATCTATGTAATTTCATTAATTTCATGCATTTGCCTTCCAGTTTTACCAAAGTTTGAGGTTATAGTCAAAGCACCAGAACATCAAAGTGTTGGTGAGGAGGAACTGAAACTAGAGGTTTGTGGAAAGTAAGTGACTATGTCAAACCCTCCACACACACACACACACACACACACACACACACACACACACACACACACAAATCTGAAGTGTACTGTTATGAATCTGCAATTTTTACTGTACATTTTTAAAAGGTACACTTATGGACAACCAGTTTCTGGCAAAGCACAGGTGCAGGTGTGCCGGTCATTGTGGAGTTACAGTAATTATGAGGGTGTCGCTATGATTTCACCATGTCTTACTGAAACAGTGGAGGTGTGTATGTCATGATGCATTGAATGTCATTTTTCTTTTATGAATTAAATATTTAGTATTTATAATATAATTTTTATATTTATTCTGTTTGTTTGATGTATTTTCCTATAGCTCAGTAGGGCTGTATTAATTAAATATTTAGTATTTATAATATAATTTTTATATTTATTCTGTTTGTTTGGTGTATTTTCCTATAGCTCAGTAGGACTGGTTGTGCCTTTCTGACCTTCAACATATCAACTTTCATGAATCCTGAAATGGAAAATAATCTACAAGATTCCCTTCGTATTACAGCCACAGTGACAGAGGAAGGCACAGGTGAGCCATCATCACATCACTGAGTGAAATATTCACCTTATGTTGAAATATACAGTAGGTTCCACCCAGTTCATGCTAGTTCAGATCCTGCCAATACCAGACCATCTGTTGCTGGGACTCCAGGAGAGTGTAACTGGTCTGTTCTCTGGGTGGGAGTGGTGGCCCTGTTTTATCATGTGATGGTAGCAGATCTGGGCATCTGTATGTGCATGTCTACATGGTGTAGTTACTACACTCCTACAATAATGCTCAGTGCTCCTGTGACACTGGAAAAGTGTCATCATGTCTCTGGGAGGAAGTATTTCAGATGTTGTTCCCTCAGCCCTCCTCTCTCTGTTGGATACTGTTCTTCATATAAGAGGGGAACTGCTATTTTATGCCAGGTGCCATCCTAATATGTACATGGGAATTGATGAAACTGGAGGAAAATTGGATAAATTGGTCATAATCCTACAGAAGAATCAATAATGCTGAACAACTTGCATTGTTCTTAATTTTTTTCTAGAAACTACAATGGAAAAGTCTGAAAATATACAGCTCAGTTTTCAAATTGGTAAAGTTGAGTTTCTCGATTTACCAAAAACTTTTGAACATGGGACAGTTGTAAAGGGAAAGGTAGGATTTCTTTGCTTTCAACCCTCCATCATATCCCTTCTACTGACTAATATTTACCATGAAATTTACATTCTGATACTAGAATTCAATTCATTCATTCTTTCTAGTATTCATTCTGATACTAGAAAACAATTGTTTTCTTCACTGGTTAACAGATCAAAGTTACAAACTTCAGTGGAAGATTGATTCCCAACAAGAAAGTCTATCTTTTGACTGGTGAAAGGTGGTCATCAAAACTACTTCTTAATCTCACTACAGACATTAATGGAATAGCAAGCTTCTCAATTAATGCACCTAATGAACCTGAAACACAGATGAGACTGTGGGTATGTTAAAATAAGTTCTCACTACAATTTGAGATCAACAGAATACATTGTCCTGCACTGAGACATATTCTTGTTCCATTGTGATCTAGGCAAGTGTCCTTCCAGAAATCCAACATAACACGTATAAAACACCCCATTTTACAACCGGTGAAGCTGACATACAATTGATCCAACCTGCCACACCTTACAGTCCAGTATACAGTGAACTGTTAATTGAAAGTCTAAATGAACCAATAATATGTGGTTCAGAAGTTTCCATAACTATTAAGAGCTATATTGTTGGGGAAAGCACTGAGACTTTCAGCACTGATATTGTATACATGGTGAGTACAAGCAGAAATATCATATAGAATGAAACACTGATCACTGGATTTATTCTATCCCAACAGCAATAAATGAATGTGTGTTGTCCTCCATCACAGGTCTTATCTAAAGGAGCTATAGTCCATCATGGGTATGAGAAAGTTGAAGTGAAAGACTCCAGCAGGTTGACAGAGGGAAAACTCTCATTTAAACTGTCTGTTGGTTTTGAGCTGGCTCCTGTAGTGCAGGTTCTGGCATACGGTGTCCTACCCAGTGAGAACGTCATTGCTGCCAGCAAAAATTTTGATGTAGAAAAATGTTTCAAGAACAAGGTAAACCATTTTGTGTTCTTGAGATTCAAAGTCATTTAGTTAGTGTCTTTTTTCCATCATTAAACACATTGACCTGTCTGAACTTCCACTGTGGTCTTCTATCAGGTCTCCCTGCAGTTCTCTCCATCTAGAGCAGTTCCTGGGGAGGAGAACTCTCTCCAGCTCTCAGCTCTGCCTGGATCTCTGTGTGCCCTCTGTGCGGTGGATCAGAGTGTGTTCCTCATGGAGTCTGGAGATCGCCTCAACACTGACAAGGTGAAGTTAAGATTTACTGAAAATCCAGCACAAGTTACTGTTGTCTGAACAATCCAAACTCATGGTTTTCCCATTCTAAAAACCGGGTTCAGAATAAGTGAAGGTTATGTGCTATGGTAACATACGCTGTGGACCACAAAGGTATCAAAAGTATTCATGTACATTACTCATGTAGGATTTAAATATACCTCTGTAGAGGTTGAAGTATCAAGTCAAGCTTTTTACTCCAGTGTAAAAGTACCGGTTTCAAAACTACTAATGTAACAGTAATGCAAGGGAAAAATGCCATTAAGGACAAAAGTTTAGGCCTATAATAATGACAAATTAAATTCTACTACTCTAGGTCTTTAATTTGTTGCCAGTGACATCAGTATCAGATTACCCCTACAGTATTGAAGATGAGCAGGACTGCTTGCATGTGCGCCCCCGACGCCAGACTCGAGATGATCATGTTTACAATACCTTAAAGGTAACCCTGAGTGCTTGTGGTGTAATTAGATTGCTAATACATTATATAACACACTAGATAACTGGAAAAACAATAAAAGCATTTTCTTAAATGTTTGAATGGGTTTGTATTAAAGAGAATTTAAATAATTAGAAACCTTAATGATCACATACATAAGTGTTGTGACAATGTACATTTGATCATGACTTATTATCACTTGACAGAGTGTGGGCATAAAGGTGGCAAGTAATTTGGCAATTAGACAACCACGATGTTTGATGTTCAGAGGCGTGCAGTATCATCGTGGCTATCACTACGGTAATTATTCACTATTTTTTTCCATACAATTTTCAAAAAATTTTTCCTAGTAAATAGTGACAGTAACCATAGTAATTTCAGCCATAGTGCCTTGTGTGTTAGTCTTCTACTAAATGTCAACTTTTGTCAAAACTTGAGTTTTTGAGTCTGCAGCATATTCTCCTGATCCAGTGAATAGAGGCAAGAATGAATTGAACATAATGAATTTCATTTTTGCTCTTTTAAAGTCCATCTGTCCTGTGTTTGTGAATGAGGTCTGGAGTGTCCCTGGAATTTTACCCTTAGAGTAATTCACATGGGGAGCACCACATCAACGCTTGTGCCCCATCTCACATAGAATATAATAGAGGTCGTATCAAATAATGTCAGTTCCTACCACCATCATGTATGAACGAATGATGATATATTTATTGAGCACCTTTCAAATAGCCAAGGTCGTATTACCATTAACACACACAGTTTTTCAGTCCAGTCACATGGCGGTGAGAAGCAGCAGTTGCCTGGTTTGAGCATTGTCCCTTCCAAAGCTGAAACCTGTGCTACAGGCTTGCACATCTGAAGAAGGGCCTCTGTCTAAAACATCATGTTTCATTGGAAAAGAGGACCTTGGATCACTGGCCAATGGTCCAACCCTTCTGCCGGTGTCAGTAGCAGAATCCACCGCGGGGATAGTAGTGACAGACGTGAACCCAAGTGCCGGCTCGCACTAAATAAATACAATAATACAGATCGCTGAACAGTGAGAATGGCAGAAGAACAAAGAGGGAGATGGTGAAAAGAAACACAAACAGAAAATATGTGGAAAATCTGCACATGTGAACAAAACTGTTTTCTGCAAAAACTGAGATGTAGTTTGGGCTGATATCGCCACAGTATTCAATTTTTTTTTTAATCCTGTTTTTGTGGATTTTATGAGCTGGAAGCCGAAATTATGTAAAAATAAACACTTGATATAGTTTAAATTGTGGGAATCAAAAATTTTTGAAGATTTAACTTTTTGAATTATGGAAGTTAATCAACTTTTCCAAGTTATTCAGAACAGACACAAACAAACCTATACATGAACCCAGACGAGCCCGAGGGACGAGACAGTGCTGGACCATGACAACTGCATTATGGGGTGTATTATACAGTATATAGTGCTTGATTTTGGTCTTATTGATTTTCAGGAATACAAAGGGGAATACCTGGACTGGCTGCTCCTATGGCACTAAATGAAGTCATTTATGACAGAGCTGATGGAGCACCTATTGAAACGGTTCGCAAGTTCTTCCCAGAAACATGGATATGGCAACTTGCTGAAGTTGGGTTCGTAAATTAATTTGTGGTGTTCATTTACCTTTGAGTATTGACATATGTCTGCTGTGGTTCTCATTTTGGTATGTGCACCAGACTTTATGTTTTCAATATCTTATATTTTGTGTGTCCTGTAAGTTCACATATGGCACATTGAAATACACTCAACACAATGTCATGATTGTGATTTTCTTATTCAACAGGGACTCTGGATCAGCACAGATTCCCATCACTGTCCCAGACACCATCACCACTTGGGAGACGGAGGTTTTCTGCGTGTCCCCTAAGGGTCTGGGACTCGCTCCTCCTGCTGAGCTCACTGTCTTCCAGCCCTTCTTCCTGGAACTCACACTACCCTACTCCATCATCCGGGGAGAGGTCTTTGAGCTCAAGGCCACGGTCTTCAACTACCTCCCCAGATGTATTATGGTACTGAAAGGTCATGAATGAGATCTTTAACAGTCTTTCATCAACTGATATGTACAGCAAACCAATCCCCTGTGCTTCACATACAGGTTAAAGTGACCCCAGCCCCTTCCACACACTACACACTGAAAGCCTCCTCTGATGATCAGTATTCATCCTGTTTGTGTGCAAGTGGTAGGAAGACCTTCAAATGGACTCTGGTTCCATCTGTGCTTGGTGAGTTCCAAATCCACAACATCTGACATAATTACACGTCTTATATGACATGTTGTTTTAAATGGCAACAAACATTTCTACATTATGTTACAGGAGTCATGAATGTGACTGTCAGTGCAGAGGCTGAACAGTCTCAGACTGTGTGTGACAATGAGGTTGTCAGCGTCCCAGAGAGAGGCCGTATTGATACAGTCACACGAAGCCTGATTGTACAGGTTGGTCTCTGGAAAATGCCTACCAGAAAATACGTATTTGCACACTGTTGGTTATTATTGTTGTGACTTAATACGATACATTTTCTATTTAGGCTGAAGGAAGTGAAAAGATGAAGAGCCACAGCTGGCTGCTGTGTCCACAGGGTTAGTGTGGCACACTGAACCACTGATTTACGTCCTTACTGTTCTCACTGATGATTTAGTTTTAAGGGATGTATGTACTATGTTGTTAAATAAAGATGGAGCTGACTTCTATCCTCTGGTTCACAGGGAACAGTGTTTCAGAGGAGCTGGAACTGAGTGTCCCTGAAGATGTAATAGAGGGATCAGCAAAGGTTTCTGTTTCAGTGCTTGGTAAGACACATAAAAAGAAATGAAGACACCATAATACAGATGTTCTTTCTCTTTCTCTTCACTTTATTTTGTGGGAAGAACGTAAACTAACCAAATCATTAGCCATGGCAGCAGTCAGTGGTCGGAACGATAAATATAATCCCAGAAAAACATCATAAACATCTTAGTAGTCATGCAGTACAAATTTGCAGTACTTTGTCAGACCCTCCAGAAAGTTGCGATGTTGCGATTTGCAACTTCAACGCAACTTCAAGCAAACCCCGCGAATTCAGGGCGGTGTTGCAACTTCAGCCAATCACCGCAACGTTCCCGCAAATTTGACCAATCACTGATGTCGTCTTGATGTGACGTCGACAAACTCCCGCCTTACCTCCGTATATACGTTCAAGAGGAGCAGGCTGAAAGCAGCATGAGCGACGAAAATAACGGCAAAAAGATCGGGAAAAGCAGTATCCGGGTACACTACATGAAAACGGGGATAAACTGTCCAGATCCGACCCGCGAATTGATTATCTATGGCCCCCTGGATGATATTTAATTACTATTAGAACCGGCCCGCAGGCCACAGCCGCCCGATGGTGTTTTGCACCCACAAACACTACATTCCCCACAATGCAACGGTAGCCCGCGAAGTCACTGCAGCGCACAAGCGGCGAGGGTCTGAGATAAAGTTTATAAGTTTAAACTTTGAACTGAGATAAAGTTTAAAGTCAGAGATAAAATTTATTTATCTCTGATCCATATCTATGAGTTACTAGTTCGCTCTGGCGCCAACCACTGGCGATCGATGTCGATATAATACTTAATTTGTGTCCATTTTACAGGCCGCCCGGTAACAACTTACGTTCGCTAACCCCCCCCCCCCATCTAACATTTTAGCCAGCCCGCAACAATCACAAAAAAGTCCCGCGAAATTCTGGGGGGACTGCTTTGTTAAAAAAACAAATAGGATATAATAATAATAATAATAATAATAATAATAATAATCCAACTGAAAGTGCATTACAGACAATTTGTAGACAATCTGAAAATTTTAAATTTTAATTAAAATAACTTAAAAATGTAAATGAACACTTAAAATAATAATAGATAAAAACATACAGGCACATGGAGGGCTCAAATATTAATTTTAAGATGCAGCTATTGATGTTCAGAGCAAGACATTTTGAGGAGTTTCACAGCCATGAACAAGATGCTGACAGAAATAGTGCACGGAAACACTCACTCGCAGTGTGGAAGAAGAAGAAGAAGAGTGATGACAACAGGGGACTCTTTCAAGCCCTCGAATTACATGTTTAAATAGAAAGACTAATGAAAAAAAAACAACATCATTAATGACTGTGAGATGTCATTAATGGCTGAAGATGTCCTATAAGGCTGCAGTTCATGGACTGTGTTTGAACAGTGAACACATGTAGGCGTGTGGCTGGACTAAGCTGCTGGTGACGTGTGCTTTTTTGACATTCAGAGCATCAGGGCATGATGCCAGACGATGCTATTATATGTAATTACATGTCACAATGCTCCAGCAAAACTGCAGATGCCTTAGAATGATTACTTTTTAAAAATATTCACATTCATTTAAAAACCAAGAACATTTTCAGTATCAGAGGCAACTTTGTATTTATAGAGTGGTATGGATAAGAACATCAGTATTTCTGTTTGGTCTGCAGGAGACATCCTGGGTCGTGCGCTAAAGAACCTGGACGGACTGCTCAGGATGCCATACGGCTGTGGAGAACAAAACATTGCTGTCCTCTCTCCCAATATCTACATTCTGCAGTACCTGGAGAACACTGGGCAGCTCACTGCAGCGATCCGTGAGAGGGCTACTGAGTTCCTCAAGAGCGGTGAGAGAACGTCTTCATGAAGGGACTGTTCATGGGCCACTAGACCTCCAGAATAGACTCTAGATTAAATGACCAGGATAAAAACCATTTCCCTTTACCCAGGATACCAGAGGCAGCTCAACTACAAGCATTACAGTGGTGCATACAGCACATTTGGCAGAGGAGAAGGAAATACATGGTGAGACGTTCCTACAGCAGTTTGACTGTTTCTCAAATGATTAGTAAACCAAAACCTTCCTCACGTTAATACTTGTCTTTGTTGTTAAATGAATATATCATACATATGAACCTGTGGTACATATTTCCCGCAGGTTAACTGCTTTTGTCTTGAGGACCTTTGGCCAAGCACAACGTTACATCTTTATTGATCCCCAAAATATTAATAGTGCAAAGAATTGGCTGATAGGTAATCAGAGACAAGATGGTTGTTTTATGAAACAAGGGAGACTGTTCAACAACAGAATGAAGGTATGGGATTCGGTATTAGGACATAGTGCATACTATGAGCTTCCTGGTAAAATTCCGTTGTGTATGAGTAACATTCCAGTGTTTTGTAGGGTGGCGTAAGTGATAACGTGACCATGACTGCATACATCACTGCATCAATGCTTGAACTGGGAGCCAATGTCATGGTAAGGGCATAAAAATTCCAATATAAATTACAATTCTGTATTCAAGTGGAACTCAGCATTTATAGGGAGGCTGTGAAAAAGTTATAATGATAACACTGACTAAAGCAATGGTTTAAGCACAGAATTCTTTGAGTGTGGAGAATGTCCTTCTCAGAGTCAGTAAACCATGAATACAAAATCAGTAATTCATAAGTGTACTGTTAAATCATGGCATCCTTTGGAAATAGTGGGAATTTAAAATGATTGGTGTTGATTTTAAATTCTATGAGGAGAGGTTCTAACAAAACATTTAAAGAGAAGCTTTAAAATCACTGTATATTCTTTAATATAAATGATATTTTGTTTGCAGGATCCTGCTGTGAGTGGAGGATTGAGATGCTTAAAGTCCACTGTTGGTAACCTGCCAAACACCTACACCACTGCCCTGCTGGCCTACACGTTCAGTCTGGCTGGAGAGAGCGAAGCTCGAAATCAGCTACTGAAAGAGCTGCACAGTGTTGCCATTACAGGAGGTTTGTGGTGAATTATGTCTGTTGTTACAGGAGGTGTGGGTTGAATTATGTCTGTTGTTACAGGAAGTGTGGGGTGAATTATGTTTATGTATTTATTTATGCATCTACAGTTTAGACTCAATTCTGTGTTATCAAACATTGAAAATTTATTAAGCATTTTACATATTTGTTACTGTAAACCAAGGTATATTCAATATTGAGAAAAAGTGTTGAGAAAATTGCCTATGTGGGCTCCATTTAAGATTTTCCCAGATGATCTTAAAAAAGTAATGCAAGTTTAAAGAACTCAAACTACGCAGCCAACATACTTATCATAGTTCAGTCAGTCTTAAATGTGTGGTTGATTACTTCATTCTTTGTTACAATCTTTTTTCAGATCAGGCCTAGATTCATTTGTCAAATTATAGCATTTTTGCACTATATTCTTAATCATGGGGTTATGTTTTTTCTAATGTCTAAGCACGCTTGCTTGTGTAACTAATTTTTTCTTGTGCACTTTTAATTCCAGACGGTCGTCTTCACTGGTCTCAGTCAGCGTTCGATGACTCAGACTCCTTATCAGTGGAGATCAGTTCATACGTGCTGCTCGCTGTTCTCACTACAAATCAGCTCTCTGCTGCTGACCTGGGCTACGCCAACAGGATCGTCAGCTGGCTGGTGAAGCAGCAGAATCCATACGGAGGCTTCTCCTCCACCCAGGTATGAAATACAGGGCTCCATCACACTCTTTATTTACAATCGATGTTGCGTTGTAAATGTGTAAGTGTTGGTTGTTGTTGTGTTTGGATCAGGACACGGTGGTGGCCCTCCAGGCTCTGGCTCTGTACTCCACCAAAGTGTTCAGCCCAGACGGCTCCAGCACAGTTACAGTGCAGTCAGCAGGTGGAGAAAAACACCAGTTTGATGTCCACCAGAACAACAAGTTATTGTACCAGGAGAGACCTCTGCAGGATGTTCCTGGCAAATACAGCATTGAAGTTAAAGGATCCACCTGTGTGTCCGTGCAGGTCAGTGTGTTTATCCTGCTCCCACATTGTGAATTTAGAAAGGATTGAGTATTTTTGCAAGATTTTAGTGTTTTAGGTTTTAGAAGAAATACCTTTTTGTGGGTCTTATTGCAATTCAGCAATAAAAACATTGAGACATTTGTACACAGTGCACAAGTTATCTCTATCAGCTCAAAGACTCAGAACACCACAACAATTTTTAAATAAACAAAAGATAAAAATCTCACGACAATATGCAAGAATACAATTATTATGTGAATACAAAACATTACCAGAAATGGAAAAGGAAAAAAAAAAAAACTAAACAACTTGGTATTTGTAGAAACAATTAAAAACCTAAATCTCTTAGAGTTGCTGATGTCACTGTGTGGGTAACTGTAGGTGACCTCTCTGACCCCATCTTACAGATGGCCCTTTTCTACAACATCCCCACACCTACTGAAACCAGCACACTGAGCATCATGGCTAAGGCTGAGGGAAACTGCACAAAATCATTTGGACACATTCTCTCCATAAACTTCACTGTCTCGTAAGGATGGATTTGTAATAAAATGTTATCTAATGAAAGCAAATTGTGGAACAATCACATTATGATCCTGTCCTTGTACTGAAACTATGTTTAATATTATTTGGACAAAAATTAAGTTAATCACTAGTGCGTTTTGCCCTTCAGATATAACGGGACATTACCCAGCAGCAACATGGTCATAGTGGATATTAAACTCTTATCTGGGTTCACAGCTGATCCCAATGAAGTAAGTGGCACTGATGTTGCTTACATGTATATTTACATTTCTTCAGCTCCTTAATATTTGTCTATTGTGAAGTAATTGGATTTTCCTCTCAGCTAAAATATAGACCACTTGTGGAACGTGTTGACTCCAAAGATGACCACGTTATTGTGTATTTAAAAGAGGTGAGGCAAAATCACAGTTCAATAATCATCAACTAACTTAGAGTTCTATCTATGTATGTATACACATTTATGTGTGGTAATTATGTGTGTAATTTATGTGTGTTTTCTTAACAGGTTCCAAGAAATACTCCCTTGAATTATTTACTACACATAAAACAGATGCTTCAAGTTAAAAACCTCAAACCAGCTGTGATCAAAGTTTATGATTACTACCAAACAAGTAAGGTTTTGATGATGTGGTCAAAATGCTTCAGCTCCATTTCTGTGTTTGTACTGTGATGTGTAACACGTCTGTCCTCCAGGTGACCAGTCTGAGACGGAGTTCTCCTACCCCTGCGCATGAGTTATCACACCTGCAGCCCCATGGCATCCGCCGCAGGACACAGCAAAGACACGGATCTGTGATCAATGCAGATTTAGTCTTTAATCAGCAACAACCAAATAAGATCATATTAAAATAAATTTAATCTCAAATCAATGTACCCAAATATAGGCTTATTCTGATCAAATGTTCCGTTATGGTTTTCTCAAGTTATGGCATCAGTTGATGAGGGCAAGGGAACAAGCTTAACAAATGAGTTACCGTAAACAGTATTGGAACTGAACCAAGCAAGGCAGCTGATTTCAGTGGGTCAAGCTGAGGCCAGACGCATCACTTCCTAATCAGACTCAGGAAGGCAGGTAGATTGTGCAGATATCTGCTGGTCATGCAAAGTGGTATTCAGGATGTAGTAGTTGCCTCACAAAACCTAACCAGTGCCAGGACTAAAGTCATTACAAGGACAAATAGTATGAAACATTAACTGTAAATGCTCAGTTTAGGTAGATGGTGCCAATATTGGACTAGAACTGCTCATTGATGGCAGTGGGCGTGCCGCTGGTGGACAATAACGAAGTAAACAATTCGTTACTGTACTTACTTTTTTGTGTGTTTCTTTACTTAAGTTACTTTTTTACTTTTTACCTTAACTGCACTACACTTCGAAGTCAAAGTCAAATCTTTTACTTTTTACTCCACTACATTACGTGAAATCTGTCGTTCCCTCAGGCGCGCGTGTTCATTAAAAAAAGTAACGAAACAAAAGAAGCGGGAAGCACGCGCGCCAGTCAGCGGTCGGTTCAACGTCACTGCAGCAGCGTAACGGTTAGAGAGAACAGATCCCCACATAAAAATGAAAGAAACTGTAACTCGACACTAATCCCAGGGCCTTATCTGAGTGAAATTATTTGAAGGAAAAGAAAAATTACTGCTTCATTTTCAAGCGTCTTCTGTGTTTGCCTCAGTCCCATAAGATTCGTTCTTAAAGAATTCCCTATCCAGGAAACACGTAGAGGTGAGCTATTTTCATAGGCCTACTGGTCATTTACCTTAATGACATCTAAATCTAACAATATCTTTCAATAAACGGGTTCTTTGTTAAAATAAGTCTGACATTAGTACTGTATACATGGTTAGTTAGCTAAGTTGGTGTACTAGGCTATTGCTAGTACACCAAATAAAGCTGCCTTAGCAACGCACTCGTCATGTCACTAGCTAGCTAGTTGTATTTTACCATAGTTCATAGTGCTTGGAGTTTCCAGCTACCTACACTTTGATAATGTGAAATAATAAACTTCGAACATAGCACTTTATTTTAGAAAACAAATTCTACTTTGACAGGATTTACATGGTGCTAAATATTAGAGCCTTTACTTGTACTTATATTCAAGTAGAGGACTAAAGGGAGGAGTTCTACTTGTATTGCAGTAATGTTTTACCTTGGGTATCTGTACTTTAACTGAAGTATGGTTTGTGTACTTCGTTCACCCCAGCTGCATGTGACGGGAAAGTGGGAGATATTGGACTGAAATTTTGAACGATTTCTCTAGACTCCTCATCCCCTCAGCTCACTCTACCCCCACACAGCCCAGAATGATTCCAGTCTTATCTTGACCATGAATAAAGTTTTGCTAGCAAGCCTGTAACCAAAGGCCACTCATGATTAGATACATTACTCCTTTTAAGTGGTGGCCAGGGAAAATATTGATATTCTTTTACTTTGAAACGGTGGGGTGGTTGTATAATCAGGGGCGGATGCACTGGGGCTGGAGAGCGGGACTCAAGGCCATACTGGCTAACCGCGTTGTGCTTGCACGGAGCGCTCTACTCTTACGTGGCATGCTTAACCACATAACAGACACACAGACTACTAACAAATCAAGCTAGAACAAGACACATACCCAAGTGAACTCAAACAACTATATTTACAAGAGGCAGATGAGGACGATGAACATACCAAAACATAAGACGAGAGGCAATGCAAGGATACCGGAACTAAACACGAAACATAACGAGAACAAACAGAAACTAAGACCATATGACTACTTACAGTACACTCTGAAAAAGGAAACACTGAACACATAGGCTAATTAAAGTAAACACAAACTCACAGGACTCTATACAGTTGGAATACAACATAAGTAAACGTGACTAAACTGAAACAAACCATATACAACTTTGGGCAACAGAAACACAACTACAGGAAACGTGATGAATCTAAAACTAATCATAGACAACACAAGGCAATATATACAACTGAACCACAATGAAGAGAAACGTGCCGAAGCAAACAAACCTCACACACTGAAACTCGAACGAAGTACACACAGCAAACTTTAACATGGAGAATGACACTCAAATCATAGTGCAAGCAAGACCTTAAGTTTAACATTGACCCATACCAATTACCCAAAACACAAGGAATAAATACAAACCTAAACGAATCCTAAAACAAGCAACAGCTGAACTCAATGAGAAAAATAACTGAAACCATGGAAACAAAAACAGAGGCGGAACTAAACTGAAGCAGGAAAGGCCAGAGGAGGAGGAGCCAGTGTCATGGAAATTTTCTAATAAATGGATGAGGACTCAGACGTAGTTAAATGATTCATTTATTACAAAAATATATATATAAATAGGACAAAGACAGATACAAGACAGACACAAGACAGACACAGACATGAGAGTCTCATTCAAGCATGACAACTCTGAAAGCAGGGGGGCAGTCCCCCTGCTTATATACAATCTTAAACACAATTCAGCAGTTCTAACAGCAGGTTATCTTTAGCACAGCATGTTCCAAAACATAAGCGTCCAGCAGGCTACTTTGTCTCACATGTGTGTATCTCCTAATATGGACTTCCCTAGAGTTAGCGGAAGCAACTGATGTATCAGTTGAACACAGAGAAAGCTAAATGACCCAAGACTAGTAGCCTAGTGACTACCAGTTAACAGAGTGTTCTTACCCTCAGCACTCTCCCTGACCTGGGTCACGTATAGCACACATGCATAATATGAACTAAACATAAGTACATGATTACACTGAAACACACTACTTCATTATTGTAGTCCTTCTGCTTAGTCAGAATGGACATGTCCTAAATCATAAAGTTCATAATGATCTCTTATAATAACTAAACATGATCTAATCAATGATGATTAGTCAATAATCAATAATTTCTGGCTAGACAGACAGGGAGGGGGCGGTGCCAGGTGTGACACACTTATTCCTCATTCTAAATTGATGAGTGGGAGGTTTGAAGTTTGTACAAGTCAAACAGGTCACTGACCGTGTGTCATTTTATAAGTCAACAGTCAACAGTCAAAGTATAGCTCTTACAACTTATGACCGTTCTGACTTTCTTGAACCAAATGACAGAGTGTCACATTTGTACCATAATTCTAACCTCAGTTAGGATTCTTATTTTGTACATGAAAATAAATAGTACATAGTAAAAGTATTTCAAAAATCCAGGTGCTTTAGCAAGATTTAAACACTACTTTATAACATCTGTATTTGAACCGATTCCTGGCACTACCTGGGACATACTGTCAGTGCAGTAAAATGCTGTAAAACATTTTACTAGTTCATCATGTATGAATTGTGAACGTTTATAATAAATATTTCTGCATTACTTTATTAGTGATGATAGAGCACTTGCAGTAGTCCAGTGTGCCATAATGAGCAGCAGATATCCCACTTTATTAGCAAAAATAAATCTGAGGAAGAGTGGGGAATGAAAATATCACAACCGTCATTTATTAAAACTACATGACATTTTCAACATTTCCAACATTACTCATCATCCCTCTATAGAGATTTATCACTCGTGTCAATAACAGCTGTCATAGTGCAGTCTATTGTTGTCTGTATTTTAATCCCTTAATCCCATTATGAACATTCAAACTTTAGTATCTGTTATATTTGTGATTCATAGCCTAAGTTGTTTACACATCACTGAAAGTACATTGACATTGTTACACTGCATGTCCGTATTTAATGATCCTGAAATATGCAGCTATGTTTCATAATGACTTTCACTCAATTCATGTATTACTGAAGTAAAATTAAATGTGTAGACTTTATTGTGTCTGCACAGCATTCTTTTTCTTGTAACTCTGGAAAACAGAATCACCTATGGGGCCAGTTTGCAGTGAAGCCAAATATGTTGCTTAAAGAAGTTAATGATTAATGAGTTGATGAGTCCAAATATTTATAGAAGACGTCCTTTTGGCTAAACATCCATTTAAAAGGCAGGCAGAGCTCACAGTCTGGTGTCAGTGCCTGCATTTCACCATGGATGTTAGTGGAATTCATATGGGGAAAGGGTTACTGTTAGCCTGCCTCCTCTTTAGCACTGTCTATGGACAAAACTCAGGACCGTAAGTAATGACAGAAGTATGCTGGTGAAAGATTGAATGGCCTTTTAACCGTGTCATATATTCACATTCTATTTAAACTTTATTTTAAAATAAAGTCAATTTTTTTTTTATGTTCCATAATTCATACTAATTGAAATTAAGGACAAAATGTTTTATAATATAAATAACTAGATTTTATTGGTTACAGCTTTCTGAAGATATTGATTTAAAAACATTCATTAATTACATTCACAGACGTTGTAACAGATTCAGTCTTGACTTGGAGATAACATATAATATTTTAACACAAAATGGTGCCATTCGTGATTGGAAATCAGATAACATTTTCACAAAAGACGTAATTTCAAATAGGCTAGAGCTTTAGATACTTTGCAGTATTTTATGCAGTAGCTCCAGATATGTTTATTATTCAGTTGAAACTTTCTTTTTCATATGGCTATAAATTGAATGGGTATTTAACTTTTTGAATATTTCTTGGAAATTTCTCTGCCCAGTAAGCTACAGTTAGTTTGTAAGAGAGATTACATAACTATAACATTGATAACTTATTGGACAGAGGTTTGTAGGTCACCGTTTACAGTTTTGCAATAGTTATATTGATCACTCCCATTGGTGCTGAAATCAGTTCTTTACTTCAACAGTTCTCTTTGAAGTAATGTTTATTTTCCATTGCTTAATTATTTGTAATAAATTGGAACTGATCTCCAAATATTGGTTCTTGTCTGTAGATATTTCCTGGTGACGTTTCCTGCAGTAATAGAGTCTGGCTCTGAGGCTAAACTCTGTATAAGTCTCCTCAAGCCTAATGAGACTCTGGAAATGACCGTCTACCTGATAGACAACAACCAGAACAGAAAACTTCTAGAGGAGAGAGTGGAGGAAGAGTTTCACCGCTGCTCCCACTTCAAGGTCACAGACCACTAAGATCATCATATTTTTTCTTTAGGTGTTGATTGTTGTTGAAGTTTTGGATGGAGTGCAACACACAGCTTTATCTCTACAGGCTCCAGAGGTTGACGGCCAATCACTGCAGGAGGTCAAAGTTCAAGTGAAAGGTGAAAATTTTGAGATGACAGAGAAAAGCAAAGTCCTGTTCAAATCCTACAATGCACTAACATTTATCCAGACTGATAAACCGATCTACAATCCTGGCCAAACAGGTAATTCAGCCTTCCGGTAATACGTCTCACTACTACCAGTTCACGTATATGGTTTATATGCAAATGCTGCTGAATGCTACTGAATATAAAACATATTTCTGTACCACTGGCCTCTCACAGTGAATTTCAGAGTTGTCACCATGGATTCTAATTTTGTCCCCCTTAAACAAAAGGTAAGAGGAGTCTCTTTCTGTAGCTCAATAATAAGATCAGAATAATGTGGCAGAGATGTTAGTGCAGTGAATCACCACTACATTCAGAAAAGCATAATAAGAGTCTTTAGCTGCCACACATCCTGTTATATGTATTTCTGTTTAATTACATCTGCCAGATTGTTTCTGTCGAAATGACAAAAATACTGATGTACTATTGTGCTCTCCCCTACAGTATAGCCTGTTGACACTGGAGGTAAGATGTTAATTTAAATATTTATGATGCTGGTGTTAAAGTTCTTAACATTATTCGTCATTTCCTTTCTATTTTAATTTGAATGTGCTGGTATTAAACACAAGTATTGTCTTTTCTTTGGTGGAACCAAACAGGACATTAATAGTAACAGGATTGGTCAGTGGACTAATGTGTCCTCGACAGGCCTGATACTGCAGCTTTCACATAAGCTCAATTCAGAGGCTCCTCAGGGCTTCTATAGTTTGAAGGTCAACATTGATAATAGGCTGACTGAACATAGATTTAAAGTGAAAAAATACGGTAAGTACAGCACTGGTTCAGTAGCGTTGTTGGTGTTTATGTAATTGATGGTTGATCTATGTAATTTCATTAATTTCATGCATTTGCCTTCCAGTTTTACCAAAGTTTGAGGTTACAGTAAAAGCACCAGAACGTCAAAGTGTTGGTGAGGAGGAACTGAAACTAGAGGTTTGTGGAAAGTAAGTGACTATGTCAAACCCTCCACACACACACACACACACACACACACACACATCTGAAGTGTACTGTTATGTATCTGCAATTTTTACTGTACATTTTTAAAAGGTACACTTATGGACAACCAGTTTCTGGCAAAGCACAGGTGCAAGTGTGCCGGTCATTGTGGAGTTACAGTAATTATGAGGGTGTCGCTATGATTTCACCATGTCTTACTGAACCAGTGGAGGTGTGTAAGTCATAATGCATTGAATGTCATTTTTCTTTTATTAATTAAATATTTAGTATTTATAATATAATTTTTATATTTATTCTGTTTGTTTGGTGTATTTTCCTATAGCCTAGTAGGATTGTATTAATTAAATATTTAGTATTTATAATATAATTTTATATTTACTTTGTTTGGTGTATTTTCCTATAGCTCAGTAGGACTGTATTAATTAAATATTTAGTATTTATAATATAATTTTTATATTTACTCTGTTTGTTTGGTGTATTTTCCTATAGCTCAGTAGGACTGGTTGTGCCTTTCTGACCTTCAACATATCAACTTTCATGAATCCTGAAATGGAAAATAATTTACAGGATACCCTTCGTATTACAGCCACAGTGACAGAGGAAGGCACAGGTGAGCCATCATCACATCACTGAGTGAAACATTCACCTTATGTTGAAATATACAGTAGGTTCCACCCAGTTCATGCTAGTTCAGATCCTGCCAATACCAGACCATCTGTTGCTGGGACTCAGTGGCGGATGCTGGTCTTTCAAGGAGGGGAAGCTCAATTTCGGCCTACATCATAAAATGTGTCGGTTTATTTATACGTAAATTCTACCCTCCATTCCTTTTCAGCAGCACCCGCTGGACAGAAACTGCGATAGAAGTCAGTCTCCAAACACAAGCAGCTACAACAAAAACCACCAGAAATAGAAGTTCAATTTGTCGCTAGTGGTTTTTAATGAAGAAAATGCCGCTAAGAGAATTAGGAAAATCTCCGGTTCAACTCAGAACAGAATGAAAATTAAAAAAAAATTATAATTAAATGCTCCCGCGGAGGTTTACACCAAAAGATCACTGATTCGCTCATTTCGCTGTCAATCAAAAAGGGATTCAGCCTCAGACAGATCATCCAATCGTCATGCAGAAGCTGAGCGTCCAGGCCAGCCGAGGCCAGCCCACTGCCCCATAGACCCCCAGAGATGCTGAGCGTCCGATGGGCGGGACAAAGCCCAGCATTTATCCAATGGCTCGTCTCGTTTCGCTGCACTCTTTGCTTTGCTATTGAACTCTGTAGACGCTCAGCGTCCACACCGTTTAAAGCACTGTGAAACTGCGGGACTGAGTGAGAGGAAAGCCGCGTCGTTACCAGTGAAAAAAAGCTGATTCTGAACAAAAGTTGAGCGAGTTGTAGCGCATATTTAGTCAATGACATGTACACACAACAGTATATGTTTGATCACTTATTTTTTTACATTTTAGGGGAAGCTGAGCTTCCCTTGCAGTCTTAGAGCAATCACCACTGCTGGGACTCCAGGAGAGTGTAAGGCTGGAAACATACTTGCTGTTTGCCCATGCGTTCGCGTAGACAACGTTCGCGTACGCGTCGCGTTAACTATTGGAGGACGTGCAAGACCTACGCGCCAAACCGACGCAGGATACGCGAAGCAGCCATGATGCGTACGCGAACGCGTAGTTAACAGCAAGTATATCTTAGCCTTAACTGGTCTGTTCTCTGGGTGGGAGTGTTGGCCCTGATCTGGGCATCTGTTAGTGCACGTCTACATAATGGTGTAGTTACTACACTCCTACAATAATGCTTAGTGCTCCTGTGACACTGTGGAAAAGACACATTGTCTGGCATCATGTCTCTGGGAGGAAGTATTTCAGATGTTGTTCCCTCAGCCCTCCTCTCTCTGTTGTATACTGTTCTTCATATAAGAGGGGAACTGCTATTTTATGCCAGGTGCCATCCTACATGAGAATTGATGAAACTGGAGGAAAATTGGATACATTGGTTATAATTCTACAGAAGAATCAATAGTGCTTAACAACTTGCATTGTTCTTAATTTTTTTCTAGAAACTACAATGGAAAAGTCTGAAAATGTACAGCTCAGTTTTCAAATTGGTAAAGTTGAGTTTCTCGATTTACCAAAAACCTTTGAACGTGGGACAGTTGTAAAGGGAAAGGTAGGATGCTTTCAACTTTCCATTATATCCCTTCTACTGACTAATATTTACCATGAAATTTACATTCTGATACCAGAATTTGAAAACAATTGTTTTCTTCACTGGTTAACAGATCAAAGTTACAAACTTCAGTGGAAGATTGATTCCCAACAAGAAAGTCTATCTTTTGACTGGTGAAAGGTGGTCATCAAAACTACTTCTTAATCTCACTACAGACATTAATGGAATAGCAAGCTTCTCAATTAATGCACCTAATGAACCTGAAACACAGATGAAACTCTGGGTATGTAAAAATAAGTTCTCACTACAATTTGAGATCAACAGAATGCATTTTCCTGCACTGAGACATATTCTTGTTCCATTGTGATCTAGGCAAGTGTCCTTCCAGAAATCCAACATAACACGTATAAAACACCCCATTTTACAACCGGTGAAGCCAACATACAACTGTTACAACCTGCTACACCTTACAGTCCAGTATATAGTGAAATGTTAATTGAAAGTCTAAATGAACCAATAATATGTGGTTCAGAAGTTTTCATAACTATTAAGTACTTTATTCTTGGGGAAAGCACTGAGACCTTCAGCACTGATATTGTATACATGGTGAGTACAAGCAAAAATATTGTATATAATGAAACACTGACCACTGGATTTATTCTATCCCAACAGCAATAAATAAATGTGTGTTGTCCTCTGTCACAGGTCTTATCTAAAGGAGCTATAGTCCAACATGGGTATGAGAAAGTAGAAGTGAAAAACTCCAGCAGGTTGACAGAGGGAAAACTCTCATTTAAACTGTCTGTTGGATCTGAGCTGGCTCCTGTAGTGCAGGTTCTGGCATACGGTGTCCTACCCAGTGAGAACATCATTGCTGCCAGCAAAAATTTTGATGTAGAAAAATGTTTCAAAAACAAGGTAAACCATTTTGTGTTCTTGAGTTTCAAAGTCATTTAGTTTAGTGTCTCTAAAACGTTAAACTGTCTGAACTTTGTTCCACTGTGGTCTTCCGTCAGGTCTCCCTGCAGTTCTCTCCATCCAGAGCAGTTCCTGGGGAGGAGAACTCTGTCCAGCTCTCAGCTCTGCCTGGGTCTCTGTGTGCCCTCTGTGCGGTGGATCAGAGTGTGTTTCTCATGGAGTCTGGAGATCGCCTCAACACTGACAAGGTGAAGTTAAGATTTACTGAAAATTCAGCACTTACAAGTTACTGTTGTCTTAACAATTCAAACTCGTGGTTTCCCATTTCAAAAAGCGGGGTCAGAATAAGTGAAGGTTAGGTGCTATGGTAACATACGCAGTGGACCTAACTTGCTATGTTGCAGCAAAGGTGTCAAAAGTAGGGATGCACCGAAAATTCGGCCACCGAAAATTTTCGGCCGAAATGGCTTAAATTTGCATTTTCGGTTTTCGGCCGAAATACTTTCATCACCGAAACAACACGGCCGAAACAATGTGCTGTGATGACGCAAGCAAAAATCGCCACCTGCACGTGCTTATTTGGATAAATGCTAGCAAAAGTTTTCCAGTGATGGCGCCAAGGCAAAAGGACATTACACCAAAAATTATGGAACTCGTTGCCTTAGACCAGGGGTCGGCAACCCAAAATGTTGAAGGAGCCATATTGGACCAAAAAAACAAAAAACAAATATGTCTGGAGCCGCAAAAAATTAAAAGCCTTATATAAGCCTTATAATGAAGGCAACACATGCTGTATGTATCTATATTAGCCTACCATCAAAATGACTAAGTTAGCTACAAATACGTAATGAGCATTCATGATTAAATGTTTATTCTCCCTGCAGTGTGTTCTGTAGAGAACGACGCACCACGTGACTGCTCTGTTGTAGGATGCCGCCTCAAGTTTAACTTCATTACAATAAATGAATTATGTTTCATTGATTTGATGAAATTAAGGAAATTCAATAAATCAGGGTTGCCAACTTTTCAAGATCACTTGGAATGAGATTTGAACCTGGAGGTGGTGGCGAACGTAAATTGTTACCGGGCGGGGTGTATAATGGACATAAATTAAGTATTATATCGCGATTGATCGATATCCAGTGGTTGGCGCCAGAGCGAACTAGTAACTCATTGAATCATATATGTGGATCAGAGGTAAATAAACTAGATTTTCTTCGGCGTGAGAAATCGGATGTGTGGCGTGTGAGTGTGTGAAGACAGTCAAATGCGTGTGTCTCACGCTCAATGCGTGAGAGTTGGCAACCCTGATAAATAAATTTGATTTTTGATGTTATTTTTATTTTTACGATTCGACAAAACAACAAAATGGAACGTGCATAACATGCCCCTTATTTGGGCACTAAACAACCAGTTTAATGTGACTTCTGTTTTCGGACATCACTGGTCAGCTTCTCAACATCGTGCATGTAAGATGTAACTTTAATCTTGACGCAGGATTGCAAACTCTCATCTGTGAGGCGGGTGCGATATTTTGATTTGATGTAGTTCATGTTTGAAAATATCTGTTCGCACAGGCATGTTGATCCAAAGATGGATAATACCCCAAATGCATGTCTTCGTGTTCCAATAATTGTCAGGAAGAGCATTCATGTGTCATAGACAAGTTTCTCGGATGTTGGGAGGCTTTCAATTTCGCTCCATTTGTGGCTTTGGCCAAGTTGAGCTTTCTGGCGAGTGACGTCTTCAAGCTCGCCGCCGGTGTGTTTACAACAGCCACCTGCCTCATCCTGCCCTGCTAATAGAAACGTGTGTCGCAGGCTACGACGCAAATCTTCGTTGACATAAATGTTGATTTAGTTTCATTTATTCTACACATTCTTACAGCATTGGAAAACGTTAGGAATGTTGGTGTCATGTTTGTCTCCTACAAAAACTATATTAAAACAAAAAATATATTTCTCTCCCCCATCTTTTTACATTTTCAAACATTTTTGAAAAAGCTCCAGTGAGCCGCTAGGGCAGCGCCAATGAGCCGCATGCGGCTCTAGAGCCGCGGGTTGCCGACCCCTGCCTTAAGGCTAAGATATACTTGCTGTTAACTACGCGTTCGCGTACGCATCATGGCTGCTTCGCGTATCCTGCGTCGGTTTGGCGCGTAGGTCTGGCACGTCCTCCAATAGTTAACGCGACGCGTACGCGAACGTTGTCTACGCGAACGCATGGGCAAACAGCAAGTATGTTTCCAGCCTTAGACGATCAGCCGTTCTCTGTCGTAGGGATTTCGTAGGCTAATAGACAGGCATGATAATCTGTCACCTTTCGGCGAAATTTGCCGTTTTGAAGTTGAAAATTGTGACCTACGTGAATCGTGTAGATCCGATGAGTTTTTTGTTTGGGGGGGGGGGGGGTCGGGAGATTATATTTTAATTATCATATTGACTTAATTAGCAAACAGAGCACTTCCGAAATTGGCTATTTCAATGACAGTGGCCAGCAGTTTCTGCCCAGAACCTTCATAGAGGCCAAATTGCGTTTCAATCATACGAACGTTCTTCATTCATGTTATTCATTTACTGCTAAGCGGGACGAGAAGCAGGACCTAGTGCTACACCGCGGACAAGTCAGAAGAGCGTACATTTACCACTACATTTACCACGTCGTACATTTTTAATTGGGTGGATTTAATTGGGTTATTAATGGTTTCAATCGTTTTCATATTTTGCGGTAAAACAAAGTTACTGCCGTTCGCTACAGCGTTGAACACTGTCAGATCTAACCACAAGCTCTTGTGATAATAGGCCCATCTATCTACCTATTTAAGTTCGCATCAACCCCGTGTAGTTAACGGTGACATAAAATAAGAAACAAGATTTTTTTCTAGTGTGTCTGTAGTTGTAACTGGTGAACCCAGGGACGTGTGAGGATCACATTCGCACCAGGGCTGAAAAGGTTGAAGATGAAGTTGTAAACTCTAGATGAAGTCTACCCTGTGCTTTAGCTCATGTTAGAAAATAAAAACACGTGAACCTGGTATTTTTACAATAATTTTCGCCGCTGATGTATGCATTGGTTCATTGGTTCATTAAGGTTTTGACTGAGCCATCCGGAAAGGCGAAAGCGGCTTCTTGCGTTTACGGATTGCGTTTACATTGAATCCATTGACATGACAGTCAAAAAAAAATTTTTTTAATGGATTTTACTATATTTTACGGAGCCCGTAAGGTGACATCATGTAAAAAATAAATAAATAACGCGTGGCCACGACTTATTAACGCGTGGGAACGAGATACTAACGTCGCCTTTCACACGCGGCAACAAAGTTTATTTTTTCACAGCAAAGCAAGCAGATCCCAGGGATGTTCGCGAACTGACTGCCCAAGGAAGGTAAACCTGGCTTTATATAAAGTAATACTTAATTATCTTGTTCGCACGCGTTAGTAAGTCGTTCGCATGTGCTAGTAAGTCGTGGCCACGCGTTATTATATTTTTTACATGACGTCACCTTACGAGCTCCGTAATATTTGGCATCACCTGTCGCTGTATCCCCGTACACCAGCAGTCACCCCCAACCCACCCCCACCCCCCCCACCCCCCCCCCCCCCCCCCCCCCCGTCGCAGTATACCCATGACGTCACATGTCAACGCCCCGTCGCCGTATCCCCATGACGTCACATGCCCCGCCCCCCGGTCTTCTCACCTTTTTAACCCCTGACCCATTTTCATGCCTGAATAGAGCACATTGAGCCCCGTTATGTTTTGCCGAGCAGACGACATTTCTCAGAAGTGTGTTTACCTGAGCTGTTTAATGTTGTTGCAACTCACGTCACGTTTTTATGAGAGAATTTATATTTATCTTTCAGGCCAGTCAGTTATAATTAAATTTAACTCGTATAAAATACATATATTTATCCTCTCAGATAAAAACGGTCTGCAAGCGAGTTTAATTTAATTAGTGGTCGGCCGTTGTCAGCGGTATCGCCGTTAACGGCCCACCACTAATTTTACTTTATAATATGCATTACTGTAATGTCAGTGCTAAATAAATATTTTCAAATCAAATTTTGTAGTTGATTTATTCTTTGAATAGCAATGCCTTGATTTTAGTGAGGTTAGCCATAAATCCAATGTTACTAATAATTGGCATAATGTATTTCGGTGTTTCGGTTTTCGGCTTTCGGCCTTGGTTTCCTCATTTTCGGTTTTCGGTTTCGGCTAAGAATTTTCATTTCGGTGCATCCCTAGTCAAAAGTATTCATGTACATTACTCAGGTAGGAGGTAAAAATATTTCTGTAGAGGTTGAAGGATCAACTCAAGCTTTTTACTCAAGTGTAAAAATACTGGTTTCAAAACTACTTATAAATGTAAAATGAATGCAAGGGGAAAATGCCATTAAGGACAAAAGTTTAGGCCATGCCACAGGGCCTATAGTGCACTACCCCACCTCCCTCAAAAACATTTTTCTAAAAGCCATAATGGATTTAATGTTATTTTAAAGTGTTAATGTTGAAAAATTAGGGACTACACTTCCTGTTTCATATAAGCCATTTGAAATTGAATGCATTTTAGTACAATGCAAATACAGGTATAACGCAGCTCGCGCTGTGGAGCAAGTAGGCGGACACACGTACTGAGGAGAGCGAGATTTAACAAGGGGAATTCCACACTCGAAGTGAAAATCACAGGAAGGGGTCAAAACGAGAGAGCCATCCAGGTGAGACAAATACATAGGCATGACGAAACAGAATGCTAACGAAACTAGGCAGGGTAACACAGAACAAAGTGCAAAACAACGGAGAAGCAAAATACTACAATGGCAGCGATAACAGAACACAGAACCACAAAACAACTGACAACTGGCTAGAGAAACACAGGGACTATAAATACACGGAACTAAACTACACACAGATGAAGACAATGACGACACGGGCGTGGCAGACAGAGGGGAACTATGGTTACAGACAAGCAGGGAACTAGGGTTGTCGCGGTGAAAGAATTTCCCCTGCGGTTATTTATGGTGGCTCAACACCGCGATATGCGGTATGATGCGATATGCGTCATTTGTCGTCTAAAATCTTAATTTTAGAGCTATATAATTGTTTTATTGTTTTTATTGTAAAGGGGTTCTTATTGTTTTTAAATGGCAAAGAAGACACAGTTTTAAGAGCAGTTAAATATGTGTTTATTGTCAAATAGAGAACACAGAAGTCAAATGAGATGCAGTAAGAACCCATGCTCTTTCGCTTTCTTAAAAGTGTAGGGTAAATATTTTAAACGAGATTTTAAACACAAAAAGAGAATTTAATAAATAAATCAATAAAACGAAATCTTTCCTTAACCAGAAGAATAAAGTCTCAGCTTAAAGTTGTCACGTCCCTGTTGCGCGCTAAGAAAACCAACATATTCACCTTATGTGGTTTCAGTGAGGAGCGGAAAGGGCTAACAATATTCCCGGCAGTACTACAAACTCGCTCTGATGGTGTGCTTGTTGCACAAATGCACATGTACTTGCGGGCGAGTTTGGAGAGCAGAGGAAATCTAGCCTCATTGACGCGCCACCAGGTGAGTGGATCTGCGTGGATTTGGCTTGAACCCGAAATGCTCCCAAACCGGCAAAGTCGCGTTTTGTTTTTTGACCAGAGCATCTTCCGTAGTTTCCATCTTTGAAAAAAGGAGACGGATTGTTGATCAGCCGCACCGGATGATAACAGGGGGTTGATGGGAAAATTACTTTAACTCTTGCACAGGCACTTTCCCCTCGCATGGGAAAAAACACCAATATTGCGGTTGTTGCGGTTAATTCCCGTACATTGCGATTTTCTCGTCAATAACGTGGTATTGCTATACTGTGGTTATTGCGACAGCCCTACAGGGAACAACACAAACACGAGGAGCAGGGAAACCGCAGGGGGGCGTAGCCCTATGTGACAACAGGAGGTCCTCGGGGTATGTCAGTCCCTAGTTATGATGTTTCGTGGTTACGACACATCTCCCATTTACTGTATAAAGCCTTGTTTCGACTTAAGTGGTTTTGCATCGTAAACGTCATAACGCAAACCTTTTATTACTGTTTATTATTCCTGTTTCATTTCATTAACATATTTTATATGTGTTTTTTGATAACTACTGTGTTAGGATAGGTGCTAGGATAGGATAAGGGCTTACAGTATGTTATTTACGTACAATATGTACATATGTTCCGACTTGCATCGAAAATCAGTTTATGACACGATGTAGGAACGGATCAACGTCGTAAGTTGAGGACTCCTTGTATATTAAAGAACCATATTGTCGTAGTGGCGAGGGAGAGGAAGCTGAGAGAGTGATGCACCACACAAAACATTTATTAACATGACGTCAAATTGTAACTCCGCGTTCACAGAGCGAACACACGCTGTGAAGAGTGAGATTTAATAGGAACAAATACAGAGTCATAATCCTTTAAATCATTCTGGGATTATGCCCAGAGAGAGTTGCAGGGTTGCCAACTCTCACGCATTGAGTGCGAGACACACGCATTTGACCATTTTCACACGCTCTCACTCTAGTTTATTTACCTCTGATCCACATCTATGATTCAATGAGTTACTAGTTCGCCCCCAACCCAATCCCTCCTAATTCGACAACTTAGACACTAAACAAGGAACACTGGAGAACAATCACAAGGGGCAGTATACAACAGAGAACACTAGACAGGTATGACTAGGAAGTAAACAGAAGCACATGGAAAAAAAAAACTTGACAGACAGGATGGAGGCAGGGCCTGACGTGATGGACAGATGTGGGGTGGTGACAGACACAGTTTTTAAATACACACATTAATGAGGGGAATACGAGATAGAAGGTAGGGTAACAGAGGGAGTGGTAGTAACAGCAGTGCCAATAAATACACAACAAAACACAGCCGCACACACTACCAAGGGCTCCTATATGGTGTGTGTGTGTGTGTGTGTGTGTGTGTGTGTGTGTGTGTGTGTGTGCCATACTGTTACACATATGTGTACTACTGAGCATTAACATGTGTTTCATGGAGCAGGAGATATGATGACTAGTATTGTAATGGTGCAATAAGTCAAACTTCAGAGGTATGTTATCAATAACCTTTATTATCAATAACCTTTATTGGAATGTAAATGTACATGCAAGCTTGGTTGCAGGAATCTGCGAGGGTAGCAGATGTAAGACAACAAATCTGGACAAGAAAATTGGTGTACTCAGGGCAGGCTTAGTAACATTTACCCTTGTATGGTTGTCTATATACAGTAAACATCAGTGATGATTAATCCAAGTTATTCATCAAAAAATTACTCAATCCTAATTGCAAACTTCCTGATTCCTGCTTCGTACTACGCTCAGTTCTATAACTAATGGCAGCAATGTTAAATATAACTGCAACAAAGAGTTACCAATCGGCTTTGTTCAGCTGCAAAAGCAGCTGGTTGTCAAAGTTCTTTAAACCAATACATGCTTATCTTGGTCTGAAGATCAGCCCTGCAACCCTAAAAACAGGATGCTGAGGCCGAGAGTGCCGTTTTAAGCTTAAGTGACAGTTGGCACATTGCTGGGAAGGACTTCAGCATCTCTGCTGTGTCTCCTGGGCACCCCAGGTACACATCCAAACAGCAGGTCTTCTTCAAGGATGAAAATAAGTCCTGTTCTTCAGATGATTGGGAGGCCTCACGGACGTGATTCTCAGCCTGACAGTCCAAGTGGCTTCTGACATACAGTACAAGGGTTGCCTGGTCTTCCTGGCTACCAACGTCCTCGCTTGTGTTTAGTTGGCACATTTTGCTCTAATTTTCTTGAGTATTTGTACTTTGTACAAATGTATTTGTACTTGACCTAAACTGGATCGCCGCAAGCATTATGGCACGAAGAGGTGGATGCAAATGCTAAGAGAAGCGAGATTCCTTAAAGGGCATTCAGAAATCAGGGTGATATAAACAGGCTTGGGTCATACCAGTAAAGGAGTCCAAAACGGGTTATATACGGAACCAATAATGAACAGCATGAACAAGCAAACAAAGGGTATAAATAGAACCACTAAACAAGCTACACATGAAACTAATGATGAGGTTAACGGGGTTACAAAACACGAGAAATTGCGAATGACAGAACACGTACATGGCTAAATAAACAAAACATACATGATTGACAGGTGGGGGGTATTATTAAATAATAATAATAATAAATGGTAAATAATAAGTTCCTGTTTGGGATTTGGGATTTTAAAGGATTTTATCCTGCACTGGTCTGTTGATGTGCAATAAATATCAAAAGTTAAACACCTTTCTGATCTACTCATTTCAACTGACTGTGAAAACTGCTTTTTCAAAAAAAATCTTTATTCATTGGCATATAACTTTTTTTTTTTACTATAATGCAAATAGTTACTTTCCCTGGTAATGAGTTACTTTTATTATAGAGTAATTCAGTTACTAACTTAGTTACTTTTTTGAACAAGTAGTGAGTAACTATAACTGTCACGGAACAGCTCCGGACCCTTCCCTGTGGGCGTGTCATTATGTCGTCTGCGTGCAGTTATGTCCATGTTTGTACTTCCGTGGGTGTGGGTTGTTTGTGAGCGTGTTCGTTTGTTACACCTGTGCCTTGTCTCGAGGTCACGTGGGTCTGTGTAACTCACCTATTTAATGTGCGTTCGCGCAGTGTGGTGTGCTCGTCTTTGTCTAAAGCTACGTGTCAGCGTGAGTGAGTGTTTGTGTGCTACTTGCGCTCCGCACCAAGCTATTTCGTGTTGTGTCCAATAAATGTTGATTGTGCACCGTAATCGTCATGGTGTCTGCCTCCCGCACCCAACGTTACAATAACTAATTACTTTCTTAAAGTAACGTTCCCAACACTGGTATTACAAATAATTACAAAGCAATTAAAATAAAGGTTGATAGTAAAATATAATGTCTCATGTTAATAATGTGTCATACAAATGAGTTAAGTGAATGTTTATTATGAAACAAATGGTCAGTGATGTCCTATAATAATGACAATTTAAATTCTACTACTTTAGGTCTTTAATTTGTTGCCAGTGACATCAGTATCAGATTACCCCTACGGTGTTGAAGATGAGCAGGACTGCTTGCATGTGCGCCCCCGACGCCAGACTCGAGATGATCATGTTTACAATACCTTAAAGGTAACCCTGAGTGCTTGTGGTGTAATTAGATTCATATGAATGCTAATACACTAGTGTTGTGTCTTGAGATTATTATATACTTACCAGCAGATGGCGCCCGTGCATCTAGATAAAAAAATTGCAGCGTACGTTTGGAGAATAATAGTAGTACAGTGGAGTTCAGCGTTGTCCTGTCTGATTGCTCGTGACTGAAAATTACTTACTTACTACAATACCACAACTAGATAACAGGAAAATCAATAAAAGCATTTTCTTAAATGTTTGAATGGGTTTGTATTAAAGTGAATTTAAATAATTAGAAACCTTAATGATCACATACATAAGTGTTGTGACAATGTACATTTGATCATGACTTATTATCACTTGACAGAGTGTGGGCATAAAGGTGGCAAGTAATTTGGCAATTAGACAACCACAATGTTTGATGTTCAGAGGCATGCAGTATCATCGTGGCTATCACTACGGTAATTCAGTTTTTTTTTCTAGGGGTGGGCATAGATAAATTTTTTAAATCTAGATTAATCTCTAGATTGCTGCTGAAATCTTGAAATTAATCTAGATTAATCTATATTAAAATGGCTCATATGCGTGCTACCCAAGTAATGACTAAAAGTCAGTTTTTGCGATAGGGTTTCTTAATACGGGGGTGCATTAGACCAGGGGCTCATCTCCTGTTTCCAAAATGCATCAATGACTGCTTGAGGAAGCTGTTCTACTTTGATACTTGAAGAAAAAAAACATGCTCAATAAAATGTAGGCTACTCGTGTTCAACGGTTTATTCAGTTAAACATGAATTTGTAAGCCTATACTGTACATTAAAAGGGGTTGATAACATGTTTATTCAGCTAAACATGATATTTGAAATGTAAGCCAACATTTAGTACATTTAACCTCACGGACGTAATTTGGGGGGGACTTTTTCAAAAGCCGGTTTTGGTCCTCTGCAGTTTTAATGGTTAAAAAGAAATATTTAAATAGCGACGAATCTAGCGCTAGGACCATGCAGAAAATGACCGCTCCGAGCTCCGCTCCGGTAACACTTTACGTTCCTAAAAATGAATTTTCCATGAAGCAAACCTGGCGACTTCGTGACTGCATCCATGTAAACACACGTGTGATTTGTAATTCACAGGTTTGAAAACTCGTTCTCGCCCCTACTGTGCAATTTGGTTAGGAATACAGCCGAGCTAAACTATCAAGTTGAAAGTCATCATAGTTTGCTTACCCATTTTGACCCAGTTCCCAACCCAACTTTAAGAATAGATTAACGGCGATAATTTTTATATCGCCCGATAAAAGTATTAAATTAACGAACGCCGTTAACGGCCCACCACTATTTTTTTCATACAATTTTCAGAAATTATTTTGTAGTAAATATTGACAGTAACCATAGTAATTTCAGCCATAGTGCCTTGTGTGTTAGTCTTCTACCAAATGTCAACTTTGGTCAAAACTTGAGTTCTTGAGTCTGCAGCATATTCTCCTGATCCAGTGAATAGAGGCAAGGATGAATTGAACATAATTAATTTCATTTTTGCTCTTTTAAAGTCCATCTGTCCTGTGTTTGTGAATGAGGTCTGGAGTGTCCCTGGAATTTTACCCTTAGAGTAATTCACATGGGGAGAACCCCATCAACGCTTGTGCCCCATCTCACATAGAATATAACAGAGGTCGTATCAAATAATGTCAGTTCCTACCACCATCATGTATGAACGAATGACATTTATTGAGCACCTTTCAAAATACCCAAGGTCGTATTACCATTAACACACACAGTTTTTCAGTCCAGTCACATGGCGGTGAGAAGCAGCAGTTGCCTGGTTTGAGCATTGTCTCTTCCAAAGTTGAAACCTGTGCTACAGGCTTGCACAAGTGATGAAGGGCCTCTGTTTAAAACATCATGTTTCTCTGAAAAACTTGTGTACTTCATTTCAGTTTTGAAACATATGTAGGTAAATCCAATTTCAGTTACTCTGCTCATGTAGCCTGATCTATGACTCATAGTTGAAGTGTGACTATTTTCGTGCTTGCAACATAAAATTTCTTCTAGTATTTGATACCATGAAATAAGCTGATGGTAACAGATGAGACCACATTTATAGAACCCAGAATGGATATGGAAACGATAAACTAATCTTAAAACTCTAAACTTAAAAGGTAAACTTTCATAGATTATAGATTCAGGGCCCACAATTTCAATTATTTATTTTGTGACAACTCGTTACTTTATTCGGTTACACTTTAGTAAACCAACTCCAGATTTTACCTAAATAAGTCACACAAAAACACTATGAAGCACTGCAACAGTCTTCCAGAATGTTTTAGATGACTATGATTGCTTCTGCTGAGGATCTGTATGGAGATGCAGATTTCATGATGCAACAAAGAAGAGCTGGCAGCATGCGTCAAGGAAATCTGGGCTTCCATAACTCCCAGGCAATGCCACAGACTGATTGCCTCAGTGCCACGTCGCAACGAGGCAGTGATTAAAGCAAAAGGAATGAAATATTGAAGATTGACATGTCACGTAGGTCTCCCCTCTGATGCTGTCACTCCGATTGTCCTGCCCATGTGTTAGTGTTTTCCTTACCTGTTTATCCCGCCCGGTCTCCATGGTTTCCCTCTGTTTGTCACACCCCTTCCTCAGCGTTTCCACCTGTGTCTTGTTTCCTTTTATTGTTTCGACACCGCCGGCGGGACCGCAAACAAAGACGAGGGTGTCGGAGCGGCGCGCTAACGCGGCTTAGGAAGCAGCCAAACAAACCACCGCTTCCAAGTATTTTCTTATCAAATGCAAGGTCGCTAGCAAATAAACTGGATGAGTGGAAATTATGGATCTCAACTGACAAGATGATCAGTGAATGCTGCGTTCTGATGATCACAGAGACTGGGAGGTTTTCCATCACCAAGACCTGGAGACCCATACTACAGCAGTCCTAGACTACATTAGATTCTGCACTGACAACATCACTAGGAAAAAATGCATAAGGATTTATCCAAATAGGAAACCCTGGATGACGAGGGAGGTCCAGAGACTACTGAAAGCCCAAAATTCTGCTTTCAGGTCAGGCAACAATACATTCTACAGCACTGCTAGAGCAAAACTTAAAAGAGGCATCCGACAAGCAAAGGCAGCATACAGGAAGAGGATGGAGGATCATCTGGAAAGCAACAACACCAGACAAATGTGGCAAGGCATTCAGAACATCACCAGCTACATATCCAGCAGTTCCTCAGCCACTCATGGAGATGCTTCTCTGGCAGAGGAGCTAAACCTCTTTTTTTGCACGCTTCGAAGTGACTCCAACTGCAGCTCCACCTCAGCCACCTGACCACAACAGCTTTACATTCACAGTGGACGAGCGTGAAGTGAGGCAAGTGATGAGGAAGGTCAACCCAAAGAAAGCTGCAGGACCGGATGGGGTGGCTGGACGGGTGCTGAAAGACTGTGCGGATCAACTGGCTGGAACCTTCACCAGGATATTCAACCAGTCCCTGACCCAAGACACCATCCCTTCCTGCCTGAAATCCTCCATTATTGTTCCGCTTCCAAAAAAATCATAAACGGACAGTCTGAATGACTTCCGCCCTGTTGCACTAACATCTGTTATCATGAAGTGCTTCGAGAAGCTGGTGTGGAGTCATGTCATTGCCTGTCTGCCAGCCAACCTGGACCCTCTTCAATTTGCCTACAAAACAAAGAGATCCACAGAGGACGCCGTGACGACAACACTGCACGCTGCGCTGACCCACTTGGAACAGCTAGGGAGTTACGCCAGACTTTTTGTGAATTTCAGCTCGGCCTTTAACACCATCCTCCCACATAGACTGGTATCCAAGCTGTCATATCTAGGACTCCCATCACAGATATGCAACTGGATACTGGACTTCCTGTCAGGTCGCTCCCAGAGCGTCAGATTGGGTCCTCACATCTCCACGGCTCTCATTCTCAACACAGGGACACAGCAGGGCTGTGTGCTTAGCCCTCTCCTCTACACCCTCTATACATATGACTGCGTCGCTGCGATGCTACTGCGTCGTTTGCAGATGATACCACGGTGGTCGGGCTCATCTCGGACAGGGAGGACGAGCAGGCCTACAGGAATGAGGTGGTGCAGCTGTCAGAGTGGTGCAAAATTAATAACCTGCTCCTTAACCCTCAAAAAACAAAGGAAATAATCATTGACTTCAGGAAGGGAAAAGTGGACATGGCCTGGTGGTAGGGAACTGGTCTTGTGACCGGAGGGTCGTGGGTTCGATCCCCAGACCTGAGGCCATGACTGAGGTGCCCCTGAGCAAGGCCCTTAACCCTCAATTGCTCACTTGTATTTTTAAGGGCAGTCATGGCCTGGAGGTTAGGGAACTGGTCTTGTGACCGGAGGGTCGTGGGTTCGATTCCCAGACAGGCCATGACTGAGGTGCCCTTGAGCAAGGCACCTAACCCCAACTGCTCCCCGGGCGCCGGGCTAGGGCTGCCCACCGCTCTGGGTACGTGTGATCCACAGCCCCCTAGTAATCACTAGTGTGTGTGTGTGTGTGTGTGTTCTGACTGCACAGATGGGTTAAAAGCGGAGGACAAATTTCGATTGGGGTGTAAAAATCACAATTGACAAAATATGGCACATTTCATTTCATTTTATTTCATTTCATTTCACATCCAGCCACCCATTATTGATGGGACCAGTGTGGAGAGGGTACCAGTGTTCAGGTTCCTGGGCATCGAGATGGAGGATAATTTGACCTGGAGTGCGAACACCAGAGAGCTGCTAAAGAAGGCACAGCAGAGATTGTATTATCTGAGAATACTTAGGAAGAACCACCTTCCCAAAAAATTACTCTGTGCCTTCTATCACAGCTCTATAGAGCGCATACTCACAGATTGACTGTGTGTGTGGTATGGCAGCTGCACAGCACAAGAAAAGAAAGCGCTCCACAGAGTCATCAGGTCAGCAGAGAATACAATTGGCTGCAATCTCCCAACTCTAGACCAAATCTATACATCTGGATGCCGCCAAAAAGCCATAGACATTGTACAGGACTCATCACATCCTGGACACTGTCTCTTCCAAATACTGCTATCTCATTTAATTTTTTTCTGAAGTAGTTTGGGCAGATTTTGCCACAGTATTCAAATTTTTTGAAATCATGTTTTTGTGGACATTATGAGCTGGAAGCCCAAATTATGTAAAAATAAACGAATAAATTCTCAAGACACGAGTGCAACATGTAATGATAATGAGACAAAAGATGATATGTGATTTGAATAACACAGACGAACATATACAGGTAAAGAAAAACACACGGACATAAGCATATGCAGACACAAACAAACCTATACATGAACACAGACAAGCCCGAGGGACAAGACCATGGACCATGACAACTGCATTATGGGGATTTTTTTTCGCTCTATAAGAGAAAAAATTTATTTCAACTATATTATACATTATATACTAATTGCTTTTGGTCTTACTGATTTCAGGAATAATGAGGGGAGGAATAGCTGTTCCCATGGCACTAAATGAAGTCAATTTTAGAGTCACTTCTGGAGTTTCTGGTTCAGCACCTGTTGAAACAGTTCGCAAGTTCTTCCCAGAAACATGGATATGGCAACTTGCTGAAGTTGGGTTCGTAAATTAATTTGTGGTGTTCATTTACCTTTGAGTATTGACATATGTCTGCTGTGGTTCTCATTTTGGTATGTGCACCAGACTTTATGTTTTCAATATCTTATATTTTGCGTGTCCTGTAAGTTCACATATGGCACATTGAAATACACTCAACACAATGTCATGATTGTGATTTTCTTATTCAACAGGGACTCTGGATCAGCACAGATTCCCATCACTGTCCCAGACACCATCACCACTTGGGAGACGGAGGTTTTCTGCGTGTCCCCTAAGGGTCTGGGACTCGCTCCTCCTGCTGAGCTCACTGTCTTCCAGCCCTTCTTCCTGGAACTCACACTACCCTACTCCATCATCCGGGGAGAGGTCTTTGAGCTCAAGGCCACGGTCTTCAACTACCTCCCCAGATGTATTATGGTACTGAAAGGTCATGAATGAGATCTTTAACAGTCTTTCATCAACTGATATGTACAGCAAACCAATCCCCTGTGCTTCACATACAGGTTAAAGTGACCCCAGCCCCTTCCACACACTACACACTGAAAGCCTCCTCTGATGATCAGTATTCATCCTGTTTGTGTGCAAGTGGTAGGAAGACCTTCAAATGGACTCTGGTTCCATCTGTGCTTGGTGAGTTCCTAATCCACAACATCTGACATAATTACACGTCTTATATGACATGTTGTTTGAAATGGTAACAAACATTTCCACATTATGTTACAGGAGTCATGAATGTGACTGTCAGTGCAGAGGCTGAACAGTCTCAGACTGTGTGTGACAATGAGGTTGTCAGCGTCCCAGAGAGAGGCCGTATTGATACAGTCACACGAAGCCTGATTGTACAGGTTGGTCTCTGGAAAATGCCTACCAGAAAATATGTCTATAGGGTTTGCACACTGTTGGTTATTATTGTTGTGACTTCATACGATATATTTTCTATTTAGGCTGAAGGAAGTGAAAAGATGAAGAGCCACAGCTGGCTGCTGTGTCCACAGGGTTAGTGTGACACACTGAACCACTGATTTACATCCTTACTGTTCTCACTGATGATTTAGTTTTAAGGGATGTATGTACTATGTTGTTAAAGATGGAGCTGACTTCTATCCTCTGGTTCACAGGGAACAGTGTTTCAGAGGAGCTGGAACTGAGTGTCCCTGAAGATGTAATAGAGGGATCAGCAAAGGTTTCTGTTTCAGTGCTTGGTAAGACACATAAAATAAATGAAGTTGCTGATTAACACCAGAATTCGATGACACCATAATACAAATATTCTTTCTCTTGACTTTGTATTGTGGGAAGAACGTAAACTAACCAAACCATTAGCCATGGCAGCAGTCAGTGATATCGTTACAAGGTGTCTCGCCACCTTCCCCTCTCTCTCTTTCTCATTCTAGTCACTTATTCGAGTCTCTATCTCCTGCGCTGTTCCCTGGCCCATCTCAAGTTTTCCTCCATCAGTTTTACTTCCTATCCGTTATACATTTGTTTTGGGAAGGGTTTTGTTTGTTGCTGCGTTTTGCCTGCTGCCAGTAACTTCCCCTGGCATTTTCTTCCGCATCTTTTGTGTTGCCTTTGTAATTTTTCTCCCCTCTCTCTACAGGTGAGTTTTGTATTGTACGCGTTGAGTTTTCCTCGTTGTTGTGTGTTCTATTTTCTCCCGAGTGTTCCCGGTTGAGTTTCATTTTACGCGTTGAGTTTTCTGCGTCATTATTGCGTTGGTGTTTTTGCCACTGTGCGTGTTTTTGATTTACTCACACGCTGACTAATTCCACCACTGCTTATTGTGTCAGTTTGAGCCGGCACTTGGGTCCGCCTCTCTCTATACTCGAGTTTATACTCGTGGTGAGTATGTCACCATTGCCACCGTGTTACAGATAAATATAATCCCAGAAAAACATAAACATCTGAGAGGACATGCAGTACAAATTGGCAGTACTTTGTAAAAAAAACAAAAAGGATATAATAATAATAATAATAATATTATTAATAATAATAATCAGTATTTCTGTTTGGTCTGCAGGAGACATCCTGGGTCGTGCGCTAAAGAACCTGGACGGACTGCTCAGGATGCCATACGGCTGTGGAGAACAAAACATTGCTGTCCTCTCTCCCAATATCTACATTCTGCAGTACCTGGAGAACACTGGGCAGCTCACTGCAGCGATCCGTGAGAGGGCTACTGAGTTCCTCAAGAGCGGTGAGAGAACGTCTTCATGAAGGGGCTGTTCATGGGCCACTAGACCTCCAGAATAGACTCTAGATTAAATGACCAGGATAAAAACCATTTCCCTTTACCCAGGATACCAGAGGCAGCTCAACTACAAGCATTACAGTGGTGCATACAGCACATTTGGCAGAGGAGAAGGAAATACATGGTGAGACGTTCCTACAGTTCAGAAAGACATTTAGTGTTTGTTGATTGTTTCAAGACTTATTTTACAAAGTCACTTTTGAACATGATGCAAAAATACTTCCCGCAGGTTAACTGCTTTTGTCTTGAGGACCTTTGGCCAAGCACAACGTTACATCTTTATTGATCCCCAAAATATTAATAGTGCAAAGAATTGGCTGATAGGTAATCAGAGACAAGATGGTTGTTTTATGAAACAAGGGAGACTGTTCAACAACAGAATGAAGGTATGGGATTCGGTATTAGGACATAGTGCATACTATGAGCTTCCTGGTAAAATTCCGTTGTGTATGAGTAACATTCCAGTGTTTTGTAGGGTGGCGTAAGTGATAACGTGACCATGACTGCATACATCACTGCATCAATGCTTGAACTGGGAGCCACAGTCGCGGTAAGGGAATAAATAATCCAATATAAATTACAATTCTGTATTGAAGTGGAACTCAGCATTTATAGGGAGGCTGGTCAAAGTTTTAATGATAATTAATGGTAACAGCTAGAGGGCACTGAATGTGCTCATTAAGCTTAAGGTCTCTGTGCTGCTGCACTTCACATCATAGTGCGAAAAGGTCATATTATCGAAACTTTACAAGACACACTGATCATAAGAACGACAGGGATTTAACATAATTCTTTGAGTGTGGAGAATGTCCTTCTCAGCGTCAGTAAACCAGGAGCACAAAATCAGTAATTCGTAAGTGTGCTGTTAAATCATCACCTCCTTTGGAAATAGTGGGAATTTAAAAACCTAGATGTTGATTTTTAATTCCATGAGGTTCTTACGTAATGTTTTAAAGAGAAAATTTGAAATCACTGTATATTCTTTAATCTAAATGATATTTTGTTTGCAGGATCCTGCTGTGAGTGGAGGATTGAGATGCTTAAAGTCCACTGTTGGTAACCTGCCAAACACCTACACCACTGCCCTGCTGGCCTACACGTTCAGTCTGGCTGGAGAGAGTGACGCTCGAGATCAGTTACTGAAAGAGCTGCACAGTGTTGCCATTACAGGAGGTTTGTGGTGAATTATGTCTGTTGTTACAGGAGGTGTGTAGTGAATTATGTCTGTTGTTACAGGAGGTGTGTGGTGAATTATGTCTGTTGTTACAGGAGGTGTGTGGTGAATTACGTCTGTCATTACAGGAGGTGTGGGCTGAATTATGTCTGTCATTACAGGATGTGTAGGATGAATTATGTCTGTCGTTACAGGAGGTGTGGGGTGAATTATGTCTGTCGTTACAGGAGGTGTGGGGTGAATTATATCTGTCGTTACAGGAGGTGTGGGGTGAATTATGTCTGTCGTTACAGGAGGTGTGGGGTGAATTATGTCTGTTGTTACAGGAGGTGTGGGGTGAATTATATCTGTCGTTGCAGGAGGTGTGGGGTGAATTATGTCTGTTGTTGCAGGAGGTGTCGGGTGAATTATGTCTGTCGTTACAGGAGGTGTGGGGTGAATTATGTCTGTTGTTACAGGAGGTGTGGGGTGAATTATATCTGTCGTTGCAGGAGGTGTGGGGTGAATTATGTCTGTCGTTACAGGACGTGTGGGGTGAATTATGTCTGTTGTTACAGGAGGTGTGGGGTGAATTATGTCTTTTGTTCAAGAGTCTTTTTCAGTAGTGTTGATTTTGTTCAACAGAAGCTCTCAACTTTCAAGTTGTTTATATATTTATTTATGCATCTACTTATTTTTAAGTGATCTGTAATTAAATATGTGGTTGTTTCTATAAATAGTCTGATGTAGCTGAGGCTCAGTTAACTCTTAACTCTGTTTTACCAAATTGATTAAGCATTTAACTTATTAGTTTCTGTAGACAAATGTGCATTCAACATTGAAGAAAAAGTGTTGAGAAAAATGTAAGTTTAAAGAAATGTTAAACTATGCAGCCTTAAATGCGGGGTTGATGACTTTATTCTTTGTTAAAATCTTTTATCAGGCCAGGCCTAGAGTCATTTGACATTTGCTTTAATTTAGGAAATTTAGGTTTTTGCACTATATTCTTAATCATGGGGTTATGTATTTTCTAATGTCTAAGCACGCTTGCTTGTGTAACTAATTATTTCTTGTACACATTTAATTCCAGACGGTCGTCTTCACTGGTCTCAGTCAGCGTTCGATGACTCAGACTCCTTATCAGTGGAGATCAGTTCATACGTGCTGCTCGCTGTTCTCACTACAAATCAGCTCTCTGCTGCTGACCTGGGCTACGCCAACAGGATCGTCAGCTGGCTGGTGAAGCAGCAGAATCCATACGGAGGCTTCTCCTCCACCCAGGTATGAAATACAGGGCTCCATCACACTCTTTATTTACAATCGATGTTGCGTTGTAAATGTGTAAGTGCTGGTTGTTGTTGTGTTTGGATCAGGACACGGTGGTGGCCCTCCAGGCTCTGGCTCTGTACTCCACCAAAGTGTTCAGCCCAGACGGCTCCAGCACAGTTACAGTGCAGTCAGCAGGTGGAGAAAAACACCAGTTTGATGTCCACCAGAACAACAAGTTATTGTACCAGGAGAGACCTCTGCAGGATGTTCCTGGCAAATACAGCATTGAAGTTAAAGGATCCACCTGTGTGTCTGTGCAGGTCAGTGTGTCTGTCTTTCCTGGTCCCACTATGAGGATTTAAATCGTAGTATGTCAAGCAGATTATTTTTTTCAAACTAGCTCCTCAAATGAGCAATTGCAAATAATAGATTCTTGCTGATAAAACATCTAGAACAAAACCATACATCTAAAACTTTCCTATATAAGTGAAATCGAAGCTCATATACCTCAGATGAATATTTTCAAATTCATATTTCAAAATGACTTTTCAAAAATGATTTTTTGGGTCTTGTAATCTATTAATTATTAAAACCTAATTGGTTGAACACAATGCAGTATTATTGGGCACATTAACTGGTTAGTAAAGATCCAAGTAACAATGTTAAACATTGAATAATAAAAAATGTCAGGGATTCTAAATATTGCTGTTGTCACTGTGTGGGTAACTGTAGGTGACCTCTCTGACCCCATCTTACAGATGGCCCTTTTCTACAACATCCCCACACCTACTGAAACCAGCACACTGAGCATCACGGCTAAGGCTGAGGGAAACTGCACAAAATCATTTGGACACATTCTCTTCATAAAGTTCACTGTATTGTAAGGATGGATTTGTAGTTTTGATTAATGGGAGTGAACTGGACATTCCTATTCGTTTTTCAGTTTTGTAATCATCTCTAGACGGACATCGTAGCCAGCGGGGGTCACAAACAGGACGAAATTTGTTTAGCCCTCAGTGTTCGTGACCGGTGCAAGAAGAACACATGGGTGTCAGGAAAGAGTTCTACAGTTTAATAAGGAAGATATCTAGTTAACTAACTGCTGGGCAGACACAGATAATAGAAGGAACAAAATGTCAGAATGTTAAAATTGAGGGTCACAGACAGTAAGTCATGATTTCCCTTACAGTGTTCTGATGATATATTCTCTAATTCGCTCTCTATTCTGTGATGACGCTGATAATGAAATTCAGTGTTATTTGGCCACAACTTAAATTAGTAATTAGATCTTCCCCTTCAGATATAACGGGACATTACCCAGCACCAACATGATCATAGTGGATTTAAAGATCTTATCCGGGTTCACAGCTGATCCCACTGGAGTAAGTGGCAGTGATGTTGCATACATATATTAAAATATCTCCTGTATTTAAGTGTTTCCAAGTGTAAATAACAGCAAAGAATAATTCAAGGTTTTTTTTTCTCAGCTACAATATAGCCCACTTCTGGAACGGGTTGATTCCAAAGATGACCATGTTATCATGTATTTAAAAGAGGTAAGAAAAAAACAAACACTGGTCCCAGTCATTGTGTATTTATATTCAGTAATTTAATATATTTGACAAGGGCAGATTGAAGAAGATTCTTGCATATCTCCTCTGACATATATGAATAATTACAATGAGCAAATCAAGAACCTATAAAAGGAACCCAGGTACGGTGTTTTAATGTTGAATTTCTGGTCTGTGAAACAGGTTCCAAGGGACATTCCAATCAATTATTACTTACACATAAAGCAGGTGCTCCCAGTGAAGAACCTCAAGCCTGCTGTGATCAAAGTTTATGATTACTACCAAACAAGTGAGATGCAGACATGATAATGGTACTTTGAAGTTGCTGTACATTTGCTTTGCTTGAATTTCTGTAACTGTATTATTGATTTTGATTCAGATGACCAGTCTGAGACGGAATACACCTCCCCCTGCGCATAAACCGTCAAATCTGCAACTTGTACAAGACACAGAAACAGCAAGGATATTTGCTGTCGAGTTTAATATGGATAAATGAGTGCAACATTTTTTTTTACAACAATAAATGTCAAAGCAATGTTCCAAGTGGTTTTATTTTCTCTAGTTGTAAAAGGCAGTTTTTACTGTGTATGCACACTCTCCCTCACCCTCACTTCTAAAACCATCTGATATGATAATTCCACTCATTTAACTACTTAACGGTAGAAAAAAACAGTGTATAAAATGCTGTCATTTTCAGTTTTCTGCCCAGTTGTTACCAATTACAAATGGGACCAATTGCGACAACTTCCTGTTGTTATTACTGTCACTTCAGTAGACACTGTAGAGCCCCCAAGGCTGCCTGTTCTCTGACCTGACCATTATGACTCTGGTCTGCCTAATCGCTAGGAGGAAACCCCGTCCGCTTCAGTGCAGTCTGAAGCAGCTCAGTCATGTCTCAGCAGCGTCAGACCAGACACAGCAAATCCCCCGGGGGGTGTGGGAAAATGGGATTCTCCATTAGATAGGCAAGTTATTACCGTTATTTTTCATCTTGCTGCCTATTGTCATGAGAACTTTATAGAAAACTTTAACACAGACTGAAGAAACAATAAACTAAGCCACTAAAGGGAACTTGGGGAAACAAACACAGGCTACCGACCAGGTACACAAATGCTAACACTACTTAACAAGAAACCATTGTGTGAAATAAGCACAAACCAGAATTGGCAAAGAACAAAAAAAAAAACCGTATAAAACGTTCATTCGCCTGGACACGGACGCTAGCTGATTGAGCAAAACAAGCAGTAGCCAGCCACAACTAACTCAAAAGGTTTAAATACACAAGATGGTGCGATATGTGCCCAGAGTTGGAGGCTGTAACGCAGTAAGGCAGAGACATGTACAGGGCCTAAAGCACATGGAAGGTCAATGAAAGACAGACCTTCAAGAGGAACCATAGCAGAGTTTGTTCTGAAAAACGACGTGGTACCTCTAATAGCCAAAGAGAAGCACAGTGTTCACAGTGTGCTGGAGCTACTGTGGGTCTATTTGATGGTGTTCATGGCTCCTTTGTTCATGATAAAACAGAACAAGCAGGTGAAACCAGGCAACCCTAAAGCTTTGTTAAGAGTCAGGAATGGCACTTTATGAATGAAAACCATTAAACAACTAATTAAGTAACATTTGAAATCACAGCAAGAGACTTCACTGAGGAAGAAATCGGTTCACACTCGGTGAACAACAGGAGATGAGCAGGTGAGCAGCATATGGTACTATAGAATCATTTTCGTAATCAAACACCTAAACCAAACACGACGTGAAAGTCCTGGTAGGATCCTCAGTGGTCAGTGGACACCCACAAAGCTACCCAGATTCTACCTCAGATCCATTGATCTGAACAGGAGTGTGTGTGAGTGTGTGTATTTGGTTTCCTGTACTCCACAATAATCTCACTGGTTTTTCTGAAGTGAGGGAGGAGAGGTTGGTGGAGGAACACCAAACCGCTTGTGGCTGAACAGGGCCAGTCTTATTTGAGTCCCCATCCCTTCTTCTTCTCCCTGTGTTTCCCTAGGAGGAAAGATACCAGTCAAAACGAAGCAGGCTTGAAAGACCATTCTACCCACATCCCTCCATTGTCCCCATAATAATAACAATCTAAAGCCATTTTTGCGCTGTTGTACTCAACCCCTCTTATCTCGACTGTCCACTCAATCCCTTTACTATCACTCTCTCGCTATCAGGCACTGAGCGGTATGTCCCTACTTCTGATGTGTTATTCTCTCTCTCTCTCTCTCTCTCTCTCTCTCTCTCTCTCTCTCTCTCTCATCCTTTCCTCTCCCTCACCCTGCTACTGAGGAGGACGGGAATGAGGGTCTTGGTGCAAACGTAGTTCTTTTTTAGTTTAGCTGCAACGGCCACAGTGTTTACAATGAAAGCGAAGAACAGTATTTTGTAATGTTCTGCTGCATACATACCGTTTGACATCCGAAATGAAACAAAACTTAGGGTCAATTAATATTATTTTATTACTGTTTAAATTACACTTTCTTTTAATATTTATTGCCATATGTTACTTCATATGATGCATTTTGTCAGTCACGCCAGGCCATTTTGTAGTGCGGTATAGTCTCATCTACACTTACTGCTCCAAGATCATTAGATTGAGATCATTTAGAACATAGCTCGGAAGGAAATACATTATTAAAATTACATAAAAATGTACCATAAATCATTTTGCTTATTTCCCCCAAAGCCTCGTCTTTAAGGTGTAACATTGTTTATATGTTTAAATGCTTTTTAAAGTTATGAGCCAGTATAATATGTATTACTTCGTAAATGGTGGCAGAGAGCGACCTTCAGAGGGAAGAGAGATCTGGACTCAGATCCCGCCTCCGAGCAAAGAGCTTCCACAACCATAAAATCAACCATTTCTACGGCTACAGACACTGCCAGCCATATCATAGCACTGAAAAAAAATCCATATCAGTTAGCTTTTTTTATATGTATATGTCAAAATAACAGACGCCTTTAGTAATTTATTGAATAATTTAGGAAACGTTCCGTTGTAGGGAGAAAAATGCATCGTTTGTGGCAATCGCAGGAGACTTCACTTAGCAAGGTTTTCTGTGTAGCAGTGCTTGTGCTCGGGGGTAAGTGCCATCTTTCTTAAAGAAGGTCATATTTGCCTTTGCATCTGGCGTTTTGGGGTTTTTAGTGTCCTGCTGTTGGTGTGTCTGTGTGCACGCGCGCGCGCGCGAGCGCCGCACACAAAATGACATCCTGTTCATGATCTGATGCGAAGGACACTGTGACATCAATTTAACATAAATTACGTTTTTTTTAAATACAGTTTTAGTATATTATCCAAAGCATTATAATTGAGCAGCTTTAACACGTTTCTACGTCGTAACCTTCGACGATAGTAAAAGTCTCAATCTAATGCCCTGCGTTTGGTGATGAATACGTATGTCGAAAACCTCGACGTGCTTTAAGTGTTTGTCTTTCTTATTTCTTCTCTTCTACGTGCCTGTTACTTGTTCAGCAACGTCTAGTGTACAAGAAAGATGTTAAATGCCGATTTATAGGTATCACTTCTTTTAGATGATTCAGTATGGTACATTACTATAGCCACTTCCAATTTATTGGCGTCTGTAATTGCCTGCTTTACAGCTCACATGACTGTGTTCAGTTTCGCCCACAGGGTTCTTTTTTAAAGGAGGATCATCATCTGGACGATATTAAGATGCTGATTTTGTCCTTGAGGTTTTGAGATTGCTTAACTTGGACTTTTGTCAGGAGCCAAATATTACAGCAAAACATTTGCCCTTTACTTGTTAATATTATTTTTTAAAAGCATTTTAAAAGCATTCTTAGCATAATCTTTTTACCATTTACCTACACATTTAAGACTAGGTAAAAATCGGTTGCGTGTCAGGCTTTGACCATTAAATTCTATTCAAGAGGCATTAACACAAGTAACTTACCTGTGTTCCCATCAGGACTAGCTCTGGGAGGTTTCTGGATAGGTTGTGTAGAATTATTTAAAATAAATAAATAAAATTTAAATTAACGCGCCTATTATGTTGTGACGGCCGAATTTGATCAGAATCTCTTGCACCGACTGCAATACCTCCAAGTCCCACCGGAGGGAACACGGGACAGCTTCATTCCCACCATGACGCACCGCTGACACAAACACCTTAGCGCAACATTATAATAAAACAAATGCCTGTTGTAGCGAGGCAGAAGACAGCAATGAAACATGATGTGCAAACTCCAACATTACTGAAACATAAACACAAGACATCGATATCTGTTTCTCAGTCAGTCAGCATTGTAGCCTTACTTAATTAAAGAACATGGAAGTGTACTTTGCTGACCAGTAGAGGGCAGATTATCACCCTTTCCCAAGAATAAACCGTCTGATGAAGTGTGCTGCCGTCAGGTTTTCCAAAGCGTAGGACACTTGCTAAATTGGGTTTGCCTCCGTCCAGGGACACTGCAGTCACCTGCAGTCAGACGTATGGACGATGCACCCATTTCATGGACAATCCCACTCAGGTCAAGGTATCTTACACCACTCATTTGAAAGTGGTTTCATCAGGAATAGATCAGTGTGACTGTAATTGTGGTCTCTGAGCCCTGGGTAGAAGTTAACATTTCTGTGATCTAGAATTTGGGCTGCCGTTAGTGTGACTTAGTGTGTTTGGTGCGTGGGGCTTCGCGTTTAGACTTACCTTGGGATTATGAAGAGGGGCGGACACTCTAAGAGGACAGCAGGCATAGAGGGTCTGATTTGCAGAAAGCTTCAGAAATCAGGCCACATTTTTACATAAAGGTAAAAACGTACTATCATTTGTAGCTCTGGGAGATCTAATTTTGAAATATTGAAGAGAGATTGAAGAAATTAAACACACAAACACAAGTTCAGCATAAATATCCCCATATATATATATATATATATATATATATATATATATATATATATATATATATATATATATATATATATATATATATATATGTGTGTGTGTGTGTGTGTGTGTGTGTGTGTGTGTGTGTGTGTGTGTGTGTGTGTGTGTGTGTGTGTTGTCGCTGAGCACTCCAGATTAATTGTAATTTATTAGCCAAGGTAACATGAATTTTCAGCTTCCACTTCCAAACCTCGTTGTGATGGAGTCTCTGGGAGGGGCCAGCACTGAGGGGTAAACACCAAATATACATGAAGGGGAAAGACTGTGTGCTGTGACATTGATATCAGCAGCTGGCCTAGCCGAGTGTGAACGTATGGGTTCACACATGTGCCCGTGCCTATGTGAGGACTCTTATTAAAACAGCACAGGAGACGATGGCATTAGGTCACATGTGAACTGCAGATTTCTATAACATGTGAACAGCATGTGAATTTGTCCATGTCTTAAGAGACACAAGAGACAAAGAAGCAGTGTGTGTTTGTGTGTGCATGTGTCTCTTTGTGTGTGTGTGTTTCTCAGGTGCAGAGTGAGAAAGGACACTTTTTTCTTCTTTCGAGGGAGTGGCTTTGCTGGACTGCGGCGTTTGGGGTTGAGAGAGATGGCGGCTGTGTGTGGGGGAGATGGGGGGGTGAGAAATGAGAGAGTAAAAGAAAGGTGCTGAGAGAGGATAAGGAAGGGAAATAGACAGGAGAGAGATAGAAAGGGAGCAGAGGGAGAGATAAAATGCACCAGAGAGGATAATGCAGAGATGGAGAGAGAGAGAGGAGAGAATGGTGAGAGGAGAAGGGAGAGAGAGCGAGAGGGAAGAGAGTGAGAGAAGGGAGGAAGAGAAAGGGAGAGCGGTAGGGAGGGAGAGAGAGAGGTAGGGAGGAAGAGAGAGGTAGGGAGGAAGAGAGGGAGGAAGAGAAAGGGAGAGCGGTAGGGAGGGAGAGAGAGAGGTAGGGAGGAAGAGAGAGGTAGGGAGGAAGAGAGGGAGGAAGAGAAAGGGAGAGCGGTAGGGAGGGAGAGAGAGCGAGAGGGAAGAGAGTGAGAGAAGGGAGGAAGAGAAAGGGAGAGCGGTAGGGAGGGAGAGAGAGGGAGAGAGGGAGGGGCCCGTTGAAGGTACTGCTAGTCCTGCGGGATGTAGCTTGTCTAATGAAGAATAACTGCAGTAGTGTTGGGATGCTGTCCCACTAAAGTGCTGCAGAGTTTTACACACACACACACACACACACACACACACACACACACACACACACACACACACACACACACACACACACACACACACACACACACACACACACACACACACACACACACACACAGTCAAGTAGTCTGGTATAGGTGCCCTGCTGCTGTGCTGTCTATGTCTGTTTTTTAATAAGTCTGTTTTTAATAAGCGTTTACTCCAGGAAGTCTAGGGTTTCACTTAGATGACAATAACCATGCGATGGAGAGAATGGGAGAGAGTAGAAGGGAGAGAGAGAGAGAGGAGAAAAGAGGAAGAGGGAGAGAAACAATTAAATTGGTAATCACATTTACATAAAATGCACCCATTGCATAACCCTGGAGTGTGTGCATGTGTGTGTGAGCTGCAGTAGAACCGTCATGTGAGCGCACTGTAAGAAGAACCGCGTAAGCCGTGTGCTTGGACAGTGTGTGTTGTAGTGCAGATATGCTGCAGGATGACGGGGTGTGGTTCTGCATACCGGACACACACTTCAGTGCTGAGCCTTTTCCACTGCTGGGTTTGGTTTTGTTTCTCAGGAAATATCCACATTTCACACATAATCACAAATGTTTGAATTCTAATATATTATATATTTGTGCTTGCTTTTGCTTGCTACAGTAACACCCTCTTAATTCACCCCTGGGGAATCAATCAATCAATCAATCAATCAATCAATCAATCAATCAATCAATCTATCTATCTATCTATCTATCTATCTATCTATCTATCTATCTATCTATCTATCTATCTATCTATCTATCTATCATGATTGTTGATGTATATTAGCTATATGCTAATGACATGTCACCATCTTATCGAAGATGTTTCTGGATTATGAAGACATTGTAGTGACATTGTGTGAGTAGGAAATGAATAACAGTTATGAAATCTATAATAATTTCAACAATGCGTTGCCCAGTCGCAGGAAAAGCAATTTGGTACCATCAGTGACCTTGGGTCCATGTTTGGGTCCATGTTTGATCAGTGTTGTAATAGCCTTGCACTTCACAGACTGAAGACATGAGCAGTACTGGTGGAACCGTGCGAGTTTGACTCCCTTGTCTTCCAGCCTGTACCGTCACTGCCATGGACGTTCTCGTGGCGCAGCAGATCAATGCGCTGAATGGCACCATGGTGAAGATCTCCTGCTCGTTCACGTCCTGCTACAGAATCGACACCAGCAAGTTTTCTATGAACTGGACATACAAGGAGACGGCAAATGACACAGAGGATATGGTGAGCTCAGTGTTGGGCAGATTACTGACTGTGTTTTTTGCAGAGGTGTCAATTCCAGGTTCAGAAAGTAAAAGTCCTCACCAGGATTTTGCTCAAGCTTGCTAGATTTTCTAATTAGTGCAATCCAGGTAAAATTAGTGGAATCAACACAATCCAGGAAGCCTGAGCAAAATACTGGTGAGGACTTTTACTTTCTGAACCTGGAATTGACACCTGTCTTGGCCATGTGAATTCTGTATAATCTCGGAATTTTGTGCGTGTGTGTCATTAGAATCAGAAAATCAGAAATCAGAAAATCCACTTTTCAAGCAGGTACTCAAGCATGATTTAGAGGACTGCCATGAAGAAGCAGTGTTTCCTCCCCACTCACATGAGTCTGGTCTGTTTTCCTAGTTTATGACCTTTAAGAACAGAGTGCCTTCTTTGAGGTCAGACCGTTTTGGGGACCGAGTAAAGTTTGCTGGGAACCTGGACAAAAACGACCTTTCCATCACCATCTCAAATGTGCAGCTGGAAGACGAGGGAATCTATAGTTGCTACGTGCGAAATCCTCCAGACCGTGTCCAGGGCCTTGGGGTCATCCAGCTGAACGTAGTGACTGAGTGTAAGTATATATCAGATCAGCAGGACAACAAAACACAGCGCTGGCCCTGTCCCCCCTAAGACAAACAAATGTGATCGACACCTCTCTGGTCAGCCTGCTAACCCACTCCAGTAGGACCAGTCTTAACGCAGTGCAGTCTGCAGCATGCTAACCCACTCCAGTAATACCAGTCTTACCACAGTGCAGTCTGCAGCGTGCTAACCCACTCCAGTGAGACCAGTCTTCACGCAGTGCAGTCTACAGCGTGCTAACCCACTTCAGTGAGACCAGTCTTAATGCAGTGCAGTCTGCAGCCTGCTAACCCACTCCAGTGAGACCAGTCTTAATGCAGTGCAGTCTGCAGCCTGCTAACCCACTCCAGTGAGACCAGTCTTAATGCAGTGCAGTCTGCAGTCTGCTAACCCACTCCAGTGAGACCAGTCTTAACACAGTGCAGTCTGCAGTGTGTCTTACCCACTCCAGTGAGACCAGTCTTACCACAGTGCAGTCTGCAGTGAGTCTTGCCCACTCCAGTGAGACCAGTCTTACCACAGTGCAGTCTGCAGTGTGTCTTACCCACTCCAGTGAGACCAGTCTTACCACAGTGCAGTCTGCAGTGTGTCTTACCCACTCCAGTGAGACCAGTCTTACCACAGTGCAGTCTGCAGTGTGTCTTACCCACTCCAGTGAGACCAGTCTTACCACAGTGCAGTCTGCAGTGTGTCTTACCCACTCCAGTGAGACCAGTCTTACCACAGTGCAGTCTGCAGTGTGTCTTACCCACTCCAGTGAGACCAGTCTTACCACAGTGCAGTCTGCAGCGTGCTGGTTTGTCACCTATCTGCTTCTCTTTGTTCCTCAAAGCTTGTGGCTGATTTAAACCATTTCAAACAATTGAGAGAATTGATGTACATCAAACATTAAATCCTCAACTTTGTTTAAATGATTTGCTATTACAAATAAAGTTATGCTTCAGCTGAAAAATATGTGATCACCATTATAGGTCACCAGCTGATGCCCTTTTTGCCTGGGCCTGTGGCCAACTCTACTGTGTGTGTGTGTGTGTGTGTGTGTGTGTGTGTGTGTGTGTGTGTGTGTGTGTGTGTGTGTGTGTGTGTGTGTGTGTGTGTGTGTGTGTGTGTGTGTGTGTGTGTGTGTGTGTGTGCATGTGTGCTTCACCTTTAGTGCCTCCGCCGCGGGACTCCACCATCGCCGTGGCGATCGGAGCCTCGATAGGTGGCATGCTGGCCCTGCTCATCCTGTCCATGGTGGTGGTGAAGTGTGTGCGCAGGCATAAGAAACAGGAACTCATCTCTGATGAACAGAAGATGGAGGAGGAAGGCAAAACCGATGGAGAAGGGGTCACGGAGGAGGGCACCAAGTGAGAACCGCTTCCATCCCTTTCTTTCTTCCCATAGTGCACTGCATGATGTCCTTGTGTCCTGGGTACTGTCCCACATGCTGCAGCACTAATAGGTAGTAAAAGGTAAATATCTCCCCATGGCCCAATGTAAACGGGTGTTTCATATGGGCAACTCACTTACTGCCCGTTGTCAGTAAATTCAGATGATAAAATGATTTTATCCAGTTTTTTGTGCAAGAACACAAAACATTTCTGCGTTTGATGTAGACCATGTAGATAGAGAACACTGTATTAGAGTAGATATCATCCTTTATATTCTTTGACAAATAAAAAGGTTTTATACTGTTCACTGACTTCACACAATGATGGAGGTATACAATAATGAATATCAGTTTTGCTACCAATACCATTATAGATTTTTTATACATTTGTGAACAATTCTTAATGGTAGCAAAATACTGGAGGGTCACCATATCTTCTCCTTTTTATATTTGGTTTCAATCAAACAGACAACTCTAACCCTGACCTGGACAGCCTACAGTCTGGTGGAGACCCACCCCTCATGTACTGGTAAAACATGACATACCACCTTTCTCTTCTCTTCTCTTTTATTCTCTTCTCTCATTTTCTTCTCTTCTTCTCTTTTCTCCTCTCCTCTTCTCTTCTCTTCTCTTCTGTTAAGGTAGTAGTGAACACTTAAGATGTTAAGGTAGTAGTGAACACTTTACCTCTCCGTCACTCTCCTCCATACAGTCCACCTTCACAGATCCGTGACTCGTGCTAGTGTAATTAGTATGTCCTCATTTTCCCCTTCATTTTCTCATCAATTAACAGTTTGTATAGCAAATGTTCTGAAGGTGTTTCTCACACTCTAGGGAACATGCACAGTACCTACAAAAATATCTTTTGCATATTTCACATGGGTTGCTCTGACATTGTCCTACAACTCTTGCAGACATATTTGTGCCCTGCCTGAATATGTATATTGAAGTTTGCTGAAACCATCGTCCTGTGACTGCACGGCTCCCGTGGGACTTGCTTCTCTTGTCCAGCTGAGAAACGCGTCCCATTGGACAAGCTCAGCCTGCTCTGCCTGGGTCCCCGCCCCCTTGCCTGGGTCCCGCCCCCTGGTGCCCGTGCAGATCTGCACACGTAACATGCTGCCACTAATGACATTAATGTTTAGGACACTCAAGAAGGTGGGGACACAAACGCCCACACATTTCCGTGACATTCTTATTGTGTGTCCTCCAGTTACTGCCGAGGCATTTGCTGTCTGATATTTAAGAGATTATCACGGGCACGGGTTATAACTTCACTCTCTAATTATTGATAAGGTTGAAGCACATTACACTTACTGCTGCCAAAATGTTACATGTTTATTAATGTTTGTAAGACTTTTTGTCTGGATACCAATGCTGTATTAATTTGTTTTTGGTGAGAAACGTTCTTGTCGTTCTGTGTGTGGTTGTGTGTATGTGTATGAGTGTGTGTGTGTGTGTGTGTGTGTGTGTGTGTGTGTGTGTGTGTGTAAGGGCGATACGCCTGTTTTCACTTCTATAGCATGTTATGCTCTTTCTTGTGGTGACAGGACAGGAAAGTCTCCAGCAGAATATTTAACTGTCACCTGACTTACAAAATCCAAAATGAAAACACTCCCGTACAATGTACATCAAACGCGCATACATAAACACACACACACACACACACACACACACCCACTCTCAGACTGTACAATTAGCAACATACACAAGTAAGTAGGAAAAGAGCCTGACAATAAAATATGATAATCATTCAGGGAACAGCATTGAAACAAAATTATTTCTATCATATTCTAATATTTATAGATAAAAGCAAATCTCTGCTGAGGAGTTCTGTACTGCTCCTGTTATGGAGACACCTCATACGGTACATTTGAACATGCTGTACGCAGCTGTACTCCAACAGTATTATATGTTTTCTTCTCATTAGTACTTCCAGTTTGTAAAAACAATAGCAGTAGAGAGAATTTGTAATATACTAAATATGCACAGATGATTAATTAAGGCTGCATAAAAATTGTTATATAAATTAAGTATTATAAAACAAATAATCAGATTATTTATTATGACATATCAAAATAAGTTCTTTAGTGCACAAAACCATAATGCATGTTTGCAGTACTAGTATTCACACAGGCATAGTTAATGTAGTAACTACATTAAAATTTAAGTATGCATCACATTTTGTTGAGGAAAACTAAAAATGAGAACACCTGACTATCTCTGTAACTGATTCAAACTGTTATTAGGGACAAAGTTGTACACATCAGCTAATAGCTTCATCCTCAATACAAATGGTATGGGTTTTTCAAATCTGCAAGTTTTCTGGTAATAGATTGTTTTTAAGATACATATTGAACAGGAACTACATACCTTTGTATTTACAGAACTACAGAACTTGTAGTTTCAAACTACAGCTAGCTGCCTCATTGCCTCAGCTAACTCAAATTTTATACTTAATCATCAATACAACAATTCAGCAAAACCGAAAATGTAATGTTGGATCTGATCACTTAAATAATTTTAGCTACTTGTTATGTCAATAATGGGTAATTGGCTTTGAATTTATATTCTATAAATTTGCAAATAATTATTAAATAGACTGATAATTAGCAGTAGTAGCAACATAGGCATCTAATAATTACCCACAACTCTCTAGTTGTTCTAGTAAGTAGGTATAAAAATGTTTGATTAGCCATTTGTAACATTATAATTTTAATATCGATTAAAAAGGTTTCATTGTAAAGGTTGAGAAAGAAGGGCCAACATAATATTTTGCACTTTAGTAAAATCAAGAAAAAAGTTCTTGGATAAGCAGGTAAACAGTACCAAAGAATGAGATGAACTAAAAACTGATATGAACACGTTTTTTTTAATGATCCCTTTCAGAAGTATATAAAATCTTTCTTTTCAGTGGCTACTTAATTTAACATCACCCTGGCTTTGTTAACTAGAATTACATTCAAATACTGAAATAATTTAGCAAATATACAGTTTATTATTTATATACAGTTTTTATTAAGCCTTGGTCAGCCCTTACTGTAACGCTCCGAGGTCTCTGGCGTACCATGAGAAAAGTCCGTAACTCAGTCCGTAAATCTCATGTTATGTCCTCCTGTTGCTGAGCTGGTCCCGTCAATTAAGTAGTGGACAAACCACAGTAGCACCCACTGAAATGTACCGTCTTACATGTTTTATTCACTTGTTTGATGTTGAGTTTACTGTTTTTGTATAATGGCTGCATTTAGACTATATTTAGACTATTATAAGATGTACTTTACTGTTGACACTCGATGTTTAAGCATTGTTAGTAGTAGTTTGTCATAATTATGAAGCCAGTGGTTGTTTATTTGCTTGTTTACTTTATTGCTGTGTTCTCTTGGACGTGGGTGCCTGCAACATGATGGAATTGTGCAATACGTGGTTGTTTCAAGATGCTAAATGTGAAATGGAATACAAAAGGCTTGAGCGAAATATCATGATTTTATATTACCGTTACCATATCCACGAAATACCCATTATACCATTCCTTAGTAAATGAGCATTCTATATTTTGGAAACTGCATTTTGGAAACTGCTTATTTTCTAAAAATATTTATTTATTATGAACAAACCAGGTCATACATGTGCAGGCATGTATACAGGAATGCATTTTGCACAGAAATGTGTGCAGTACAGTGTGCATCATACAATAATTATTGGTCTTTAGCAGCAGTGTCATTATCATACAGATGACCACATATTCATTTCAGTCTGACAGATTTATGCGTCTGTCTCAAAAATTATTCACAGTAGGAGCGTTGTCACGATTTGCTTTGATGAATCAAGGAAAGGTCCTGAAAAGCATCAAACGCACAGCGTGCCGGGGTTACAGTGACAGCCCTGATGTGAGGTTGCACGCCGATCAGAGAGGAGACCGTAACTGTATTGATAGTCAAACGGCACGCCCTATCAGAATAAGTACAGCCGTGGTGTGTTAAACTTAAAGTGCACATGTGACACATAGCTGAATTAAGAGAATATGTTAAAAATATGTTATATATTTATATACCTTATCTAGTGCATGATTTTGTTTGCATTGTTCACACGATATTTTTAAGTGGCTATATGACTGAGAAATGATGCATCCTGTATGGATATGGTATGGAATGAGATTATGTTAATATTAATAAAGTATATTGCATAGCCCTGAATAACTCAACAGAGTGAGTGGACACTGCCAGGTTAACACCAGGTTTGAAATATACACATTCAGGCATGAGTTTTGCTGGGATATGGATTGTAAAGAGATTTTGCACTAGTGGAATATATGTACTGTTGAGAGTAATTAAATAAATTAGTGTAAATGTATAAAGACACATGTGCAGTCTATCCTTGCTCGAATATACACAGACACACACGCCACTATATCGTGCTGTGTAGTATTCAAGGTTTCAACAGCAGACACAGGTTCTTCATCAGCTGTGCAGAACACAGGCTTTTGCTTGCACAGCTTACGAAGCACCTCTGTTGGAAACATCCCGTTTCCCTGGAAACCTTGACAACGACGCCGCATCCCGCTCTTTGTGTGAAAACCTCGTGAAAATGTTTCATATGGAACTTGCATGCTCATATTCTGTTACGCAACGTTCTCATTAAGTACACGAGAAACATTAAGTGAGACAACATCTCCTGTTTAAACACTTAAGGAGGAAGTGCAACGGGGCAGATAATGGAAGTGGAGAAGTGAGATCTTCACGTCAAACTGGTCTTACAGAGCTAGTGCATCAAGAAGAGCCCGTGCTTTCTCCCACGGAAACCACGGCCCAGATGTAACCAAACACCTCTCATTATTATCAATAACACGAGCACCCTGAGAACTCACAGTGACAGTGGACACTGGGACAAAAGCAGTATCATGTTATTCTATCTATTAAGAGAACAATGTGGAGGAAGAGATCAGGCGTAATCCGCAGCAGTCTAACCCATCAACACGTAACGGATCACAGCCAGTAGTCTGCCAGTACGATATTCGCTTTACTGTAATTACAGGTGCTGAAGTGTCTTCTAAATTCTAGAAGAGTGGCGTTTTTTGGGGGGCTGACTCACTCTTCAGCCTCATGTGCTGTTTGAGCAGCGGCTGGTGCCGAGACTGAGTCAGCGGAACAGATATCATCTGCAGTACAGTCTGCAAGGTCGTCCAGGAGGAAAGAGCTTCACTGCGGTCTGCAGCAGCGGAGCAGAAGCACTTTACACACATTCTCTGTGCTTCCGCGCACCTACAAACACCAAGTCAGCAAAACGTCCCACCAGGAGTTGTGTGTGCACATGTGTGTGTTTAACGTGTGTTTGAGGGAGTGTATGTACATGCATGTTAATCTGGGGGTGTACGCTGCATATTTCTAGAGGTTTTAGAACACAGATTTTCTTGATTTAATTCCACTGTGGTACCTTGCATCAGTAACCTACATTGCACTTAGTAAAAGATAAGTTACTCTGCACTGTGAGTGACCCAGTTTATGTTGCTATGTAAATGCTTTGGTGTACCAGAACTGGAAAATAATATGAACCTCTTTAGACATTCTCTGTACTCAGTTTCACTAAAATTATTTACATTCTTCGCATTCTTTTTGAGATTTGTGAAGTTTAAAACAAGTTTAAGACAAAGCTAGTTACAGTTTTTTAATGTATTAATTAGACCAGTAGAAAGAAAGATACATTTTTATTTAGAATGTGACTATAAAATTATTTCAGGGTTGTTTTTTTCAATATAGTGTTATAAGCAATTGATGATCACTGGTACATTTTATAAATATATATATACCGGTATATAACTAATATAATATATAATTATAATATAACTAATTGACTATGCTAATTCCTTACTAATACAAGTTTTATTTGTAAAGAACTCGGAATAAAAGTTAAGTTTTATTGAAATATAACATGCCATCTAAATAATTTAAAACATTTGAAGTCACTTCATAAGCCACTGTATTCACTTTTGAGGACATGCTTTTAGCTGCTATCGATCTATGCCGTTCACAAGCCCACTTATTTCTAACAAACAGGAAATAATGAAAAAAGATAGAAAAATGGTTCACTTACTCTTTGAGTCCAGAGCGTTTGTTGATTTTAGTGTCAAGCACAAGCTGGTATTTGTTTTGTACAAATTTTTCCTTTAAAATATAGTTCAGATTAAAATCTTCAAATGTATCTGCCGAAGGTGACTACCATGTCCGGCTCTCAGGCCTTGTGGTATATGCTTTTTCAGAAGGAGATGGAGAGCAAGAGAATGAGAGAGACAGAGAGAGAGAGAGAGAGAGAGAGAGAGAGAGAGAGAGAGAGAGAGAGAGGGAGGGAGGGGATGTTCTCTGGAGGGAAGGATCCTGAGGAAGTATTCTGAGAAATGTGACACTTGGCTGAGATGGGTTGGGGTGGAGCAGAGAAAAAATGGATGACTGAAAGAATTCTGAGGTCAGTGTAAGACACTCACAAGACCTCCGTCCTGAGCACTCTCCGTCTCTCTCCTGAGCTCTCTCCGTCCTGAAATCTCTCTGTCCTGAGCTCTCTCCGTCCTGAGATCTCTCCGTCCTGAGCACTCTCCGTCCTGAGCACTCTCCGTCTCCGTCCTGATCTCTCTCCATCTCTGTCCTGATCTCTCTCCGTCTCCGTCCTGATCTCTCTCCATCTCTGTCCTGAACTCTCTCCATCTCCGTCCTGAACTCTCTCCGTCTCCGTCCTGATCTCTCTCCGTCTCCGTCCTGATCTCTCTCCGTCTCCGTCCTGATCTCTCTCCATCTCTGTCCTGATCTCTCTCCGTCTCCGTCCTGATCTCTCTCCGTGTCCGTCCTGATCTCTCTCCGTCTCCGTCCTGATCTCTCTCCGTCTCCGTCCTGATCTCTCTCCATCTCCGTCCTGATCTCTCTCCGTGTCCGTCCTGATCTCTCTCTGTCTCCGTCCTGAACTCTCTCCTTCTGCTGTGTCCTTGTGTCTCACGGTCCCACTGTTGCTGCCTCTCCATCCTCCCGCTGTCGTCCCCAGCGCCTCGTGTATCCCCACGTTTCCTCCACCCCTCCAGTTTGGAGTCCTGCTTCCTCCTCCTCCTCCTCCTCCTGGCTCCACTCTTCCCTGCTGTCCTCATGGCTTTCATCCAGAGGTTTTTGCTCCAGAGATTTAAAAAAAGTGATCCAAGCTTGTTTAAATTCCTGAATTTCAGAAACACTAAAACCGTACAAGTGTCCGTTTGCCTTGTGCTCACTATCTGATTATTTTTGTTTGGGAGTTTAGAGGTCCCGTCCCAAAGTCTTCCTACCCTGTCACGCTCCCCAAACTCACGCTTACACGGCACCACCCATGCACTTCTCCACCTTCCTCTCTCCATTCTTCTGTTCCATCCCTCCGCCTACCATCCTTTAACTGATTTCTATCCTTTCATCCCCCCTTCACTCGGACTCTCTCTATCAGTTCTAAACCTAGCGGTTATCCCGTTTGCATTACAGATTGCATTACAACGGTTCCTGTGTGATCCGGAGGGGGGTGTATGTGTCTGTGTGGAGGCGACTGATACGGTGTGCCTTTCATTAAATCTTAAATACTTAAATACATCACACAATATCATCTTTTTATTGTAAAACAACAGATAAAAACATGATTTTTTCCCCCTGACATTATCCAATAGGAATGTTGGGTATGTAGGGTATAATCACACACACACATACACACACACACACACACACACACACACACAGGTTCACTTAGCTTTATCAGCTTTATTCATGGTGATCCATCATGTGCACGGGCATGCACACACACACGCACACACACACACACGCACACACACTCCAGCAATCCTGACAGAACTGGGTTTCAGACATGCACCTTCTCTTTGGCTTGTACTGTATCTGTGCCGTGTGAGGTGTGAGCACTGCTATCTCTGTTGGACTGCAGCACATCAGCACTGTTGGGCTACCGTGCAGCATCCGCAGCTATACTGCAGTGTCGTTCCCCCCCAGCCCAACACACGGCTCTCCCGTCCAAGTCGAAAGGTCACTGGATCTGTGCCTGCTGTGCTGGGGGGGGGGGGGGGGACACGACACCCGTGTGTGACCCGAAAACACACTGTAATTATTCATTTGCAGCAAAAATTGAGTTACACCATTCTAGTGCGGCCGGTGCGGCGCTAATAATGACAACGTAGCATTTCGGATATGTCCCGGGATCTTTCGGCATGCCATCGTTTGCAGCCCTCTCATTGGACGAAGAGTTCCGTGGCAGCCGAGATTCGTGGGGCCCTCCACAGCCGTGCGTCCAATCACCTTCTATTGCGGGAACCAGATGGCACCTCCAGAGGACCAGAAAAGACTTGTATCACAGAACCTAACACCTCCCCTGGCCTGGCCCACAGCCTGGACCCATCCCCCCCGAGAGTGAGGGTAGCAGGTGGCTATAAAGTGGGACAAGGACTTGCTAAGGACAACATTGACCTACAGGAATATATAATGACTAGAGTAGGTAAAGGTCTATATATATATATATATATATATATATATATATATATATATATATATATATATATATATATATATATATATATCAGAGTATAGATGTTGCATTGCAAAAGTTATAGGACTAACAGTTTAACATATAGTATGCACACATAACTGGTTATTGCATTATTGAATATTTGTGATGTTTCTGAGCTTGTTGTCCAGACTGATGTAAAACTTTCAGGAAAGGAAATTCCTGGCTTTGTCTTCTACGTATTTTGTCCCCTGTGACATGATGGACAAACTGGATCAGGATGAAGAGACAAAGAGGAGCAGTAAGAGAACTGCAAGGTGTTAGGGCAAAGTTTAGAAGGTGCAGTTACAGTGTGGTATGATGTACAGGGGGGGTGAGTGTGTGCTATAACACACCACAGTGTTCTGGTGTGTGCAGCAGCGTTTATGATCCTCCCCAGATGTGATCAAGCTAAGAGCCCTCCCCTCCCCCCAGCCAGCCTCTACTGCAGCTCCCGCTACACACACACGCCGGCCGCCTCCACCCGGCCGGGCTCCACCTACTCTGCTTGCCGATCACACGCAGGCACGCGTACCAAACGGCGGGACCGATCGCCCCTCTCTCTCCTGCAGAGTGGGGATTGTGCGGTGTGACTGCGGCTCCCACAGGATTGAAGACAGAGTCTCCACACGCTAGCAGAGCGGCGCTCCACTGCAGGTTAGCGCCAGTGCCGGGGATTTGTGGGTCTTTATGTTCTTCCCGTCTCTCTCTGTCCTGATATTTACACAGAGGTGTCACAGACGCAGTGTTCCTCCTCCTCTCCCTTCTCTCTCTCTCTCTCCCTCCCTTTCTCTCTCTCCCTCCCTCTCTTTCTCTCTCTCTCTCTCTTTTGGGGTCCCACTGCAAAGGAGGAGAGAGAAAAGACAGGCACTCCCTGCTGGACTTATCTGGTGGAGAAGTCCAGGATTCCCTTCTCTCTTCTACCTTTACTTCTCCTGTCGGTGTTTTTTTGCTGAGCTCTGAGTGCCACCTCCCCCCTCCTCCCGCACGCCCCGTCGCCGTCTCGCCCCAGAGCCCCCCGCTCCAGCTCGGACACGCGCCCACCGGAGGGGCAGGCAGACACACAGGGAACCAGGTAGATCAGCAGTGCTGCAAAAGCGTCCTGCGAGAGAAGCATGGGGTCGCAGAAGAGCAGGAGATCTTTCCTGCACAGGTGTGCCAGGTCTGGAGATGCAGTGCACGCCAGTGTAGTCATCTCACTCCTGCTTGGTGAGTCTGCCGGTTCGCTTTCTAGTGTCATCTCTGTCCTCTAGTTTCTCTGTACCTCTCATAATCTCATTCCTGCTCTCTCTCTCTCTCTCTCTCTCTCTCTCTCTTTCACTCTCTCTCTTTCTCTGTCTGTCTCTCTCACTATTTTGCTCTTTTCCTGTTATGTTCTTGTTGCTGTGCTTTCAAAAGTAGGAAAACCACTAAAGCTGGGGGACATGTTTAAACAGGAGGGTATTTTCAGACTGGGTGGACATGTTTAGAAGGGGGGGGTCATTTTCAGACCGGGGGACATGTTTGGGAGGGGGGCATTTTCAGACAGGGGGACATGTTTGGGAGGGGGGCATTTTCAGACCGGGGGACATGTTGACTTGTTTACTTGCTGCTAGTAGATTTGGGATTGAGGGCTCAGGTATCCTCCATATCTGTGTGTGTGTGAAGAACAACACTAGTCAGTTCTGTTAGCTCACTAGTCCCAAACAGAGAGAGAGAGAGAGAGAGACAGACAGACAGACAGAGAGAGATAGAGAGACAGACAGAGAGAGATAGAGACAGCTAGACACACAGACAGAGTGAGAGAGAGAGTAAGAGAGAGAGACAGAGAGAGAGCAAGACAGAGAGACAGACAGAGAGACAGACAGAGAGTGAGTGTGAGAGAGAGACAGAGAGAGACAGTGTGAGGGAGAGCGAGCGAGCGAGAGAGAGAGAGAGAGCGAGAGAAAGAGAGGCTTACTTCTGAGCTAATGGGAAGTGAATTATGGCAAGCAGTTTGTAGGCTGCATGTATAGTGCATATGAAGAAATAATTTTGGTGTTAAAAATCGTTGTAAATTTAGAAACAGTATATTTTAAAAATATTTCTCTGTATGTGTCATCTGACTATTCAAATATTCTCACATCACTGTTGTCAACAGCAGTATTACCTCCTGATGTGAGCTCAAACAGTAGACACATGAGATAACTATCCCATTAGTGATGTCACTGCATCATATGTCCATGGAAACTTGATCATCTTGTCAATTAGCTTTAAAGGTGAGAATGTCTGGGATTTGATCATATCTGCACCTAACACAACAGTGTAGATCAATATCAGACACTAAAGCATCGCCTGTAATGTAAAGTAGTTAGAAGACTATAATAATATGACTGCATACCATTGTGCTATTCTATGATATACTATAATAGGATATGCAGTGTTTAATATATTCTAGAGACACAAAATAATAATTTGACCTGAAACAGAAGCCAGTAGGAGCTGAGGTGTCATTACTGTGATGTGGTTACTGCACACTGCTATCTATGGGATCATGGCAAGGACACCAGAGTGTAGTCTTGATGATGTATTCATCAGTGCAGGCAGGCAGTCTTCTAATGCAGCAGGGTTGCAGCAGGTCCGTCCAAACTACTGTAACCCCTCAGTACTCCTCTGGGCTTGTTGCTTTTTAAGCAAACAAACTCTTGAACACCCCCCACCCCCTAGTACACACACACACACACACACACACACACACACACACACACACACACACACACGAAAACACACATCACATACATATGAACATGCTACTTGTACTTGATGTGTCGTGAAGGTGAACTGGAGGGTGTTAAAGTAGGACATTTTCTTTCTCCTTCCATAGCTTGGAGTCAAAGAGTTAATACAGAGGCTGTAGTGGGTGTCCCAGTGGACAGAGAGAGGAGTGATGTACAGTGATGTGTTCAGGGACTCCAGGAGTGGGCCGACACTACACAGTACAGTGGCCTACTGCCACAGTACTGATACCACACTGGAGTTCAACTCCTTGATGGATGTCCAGATTTCCTTAGCCCCAACTGTTCTAGAAATGAGCTGGTTTAGAGATGTTACTTGCACATTTTGGCCTTTGGTAGAATGACGATGATGAATAAAATGATAAATTTTGAATATGGGTGGAGTGATTCATATTATGAGTGTATGTGCAATAGGGAGAGAGTGACAGGTGACCGGAAGCTGAGAGAATCTTAATCATAATGGCTTGATGTGAATGAACTCAAAAACGCTGACAACGCACAGGAGTTAGATCAGTGTTTGGAGTAAACGTGAGGACGTAGGACACCTGGCAAACGGACCTGTGGGCTGAAACTGCAGGAGAAGAAAAGAGGGCAAACAAGGAACAGGTGTACGCAAAAACTAATAAATGGGTGATTGTGGCAGGTGTGGAGAGTGTGTGTGTGTGTGTGTGTGTGTGTGTGTGTGTGTGTGTGTGTGTGTGTGTGTGTGTGTGTGTGTGTGTGTGTGTGTGTGTGTGTGTGTGTGAGTGGGTGTGTCCCCCTCGTGGGGTGCTCAGCGCACACAGCATGCTGTTAATTAAACATATTTAACACTTCAAGACAAACACAGACATTGGAGGAGTCCTATATCACATGACAAAAACATCTTTTGAAAAAACAGAAGGTTTTCCCGCTATACTCATAAAGACAAAGAGTAGCAGCAGAATGGATGAACCTGACAATCCAACAGCTTGTTCTCTAAAGCAGAAACCCAGAAACACCCACCGTTATGTTTCATCCAGTGCCACTATAAGACGGACATCTAAACTAAATACGTAAATGTAACAAATAAATTAATATCCAACACATACTACTGCTACTAGCACTAGTAGTGAGTAATTAAACTAGTATGTGTGTGTGTGTGTGTGTGTGTGTGTTGTTTGAGGAGTATGTAAGGAGTGAGGAACAGGCATTGTTGTGCTGTATGGAGAAGTAAAGGTGCATTGTGGGTAGTTGCATGACACCATACCAACAGGAGCTCAGCAGTAGGCAATGTCATCATATCAGCACAAGACGAGACCTAGAAACACTGGCGCATAAATATTCAGATTCAAAAGTAGCATTTAGGTTTCTCACTGCAACATTAAACACCAAAATGTCAGCATAAACTGAGAAGGTCATTTGGTTGGTAATTAGAAAGCACAGATGTGGACCATGCTGGGACTTCAAGGATGAAGAGGGTGACCTCTGATGTCTTTCACACCTCAAATGACAGGAGTGTTTCACACCTCACTGCTGAAGCGTCAACAACGTGGTGTTGGGCCGGTGTTGGAGTCATGCCCCAGCATATGGGCTGAGTGCTTCGCACCCCAACTCAGTGCTGACGTCATGGACCGCATGAGTGGGCTCCGCTGCTACTGTCAAAGGCAGGTAGTCGGATTCTGGTCATGGAGGAGAGAGTTCTGCATTTCCAAAATCAGCGCAGCGAGACATTTAACGGCTAACTGGGCTGTGCTTGTGTGAGGACAGCGCTAAACTCTGCAGTGCTGTGGTACTCTGGTCTGAATTTGGTACAGGTTTTTGAAAATATGAGGAATATACTTAAGGCAGAAACGTTATATAGAATATAAGAATTACTGCAGGTTGACTTTAATGTTTCTGTAGTGAGCAATGGATTTTGTTGAGTAGGACATTGTGTCCTTGAATGATCAGTATTGCTGGATCCTTGGTCAGGATCACTGGATTATCAGTCTCTTTTCTCTCTCTCTCTCTCTGTCTCACACACACACACACACACACACACACACACACACACACACACACACACACACACACACACACACCATCTGCACAATTCATATGCAGATTTTCTTGCCAACACCAGATTTGTCAGTGGTGTGCATGACCAGGGGTGCGTTTGTGTTTCAGTGCATGACATTCTTTTGAAGTTTCACCAATGTGTTGTGTAATCATATTACAATAGCGCAGGAATGATGTTCACCAAGCCTCCTCCTCCTCCTCCTCCTCCTCCTCCTCCATAAGCTTACACCTTTTGGCCCTTCACTTCATTAGCTCAGACGTAAGCTTGGTTTGCACCATGGGAATGCCGGTCTGGAGACAGAGATAATGAGATATATTTGACTAATGTAAACTGATGGCCTGAATAAAGTAGACAAGGGAGTTTCTCAGTGCTGTAACACCTATATACTTACCAGAGTACATGACGGATATTGTCCTCATTTTTTATAAAATGTTTTGCTTTTATGTGGATTAATTTATTTTATTTTTTATATATATTAACTTACTTTCTTCGTATAGTTTACTCTTTTCATCTACATACAATGTATAATATTCTTCATATAGTTTATTCATTCTAAAGTTAATACACACACGCCTGTACACACACACACACACACACACACACACACACACACACACACAAACAGGCGTTCTGTCCTGTCAGCTATACTCCCTCTAGCCACCAGAGGTCGTTTCCAGTTCTTCACATTTTTTTGTCAGGTCTTCTGTGTATCAGTTTTTGACTGTCTTTTTGATCTTTGACCCTTGTCTTTTTAAACATTTTTATGAAACTTGCAAATCCCTCACAGGACTCTTGTGTCTCATTGTTCCCATAGATGTGATGATACCCATATCATTAGATGACACAAAACACTCAAACTCTTCTGAAATGATATTGCTTTTTCTTAAAATGAAGACTATAGCCTGGTTAAGATAATTAAACATGCATAGAATAAAATGTATATTTATTTAACTGATACTGAGCTGGCAAAGTTGCTTTGATCCAGTATGGATGACTCATAATGGCACTCATGTTCAGTCAATGCAGGCATATTCACTAATCTAATCATGAAGCTGATGCATAGTCTGTCGCCAAAACCATTTAACTGTTTAGAAATCCTCAGGAAAATGGACTCCTCCAGGATGTTGTTATATAATGTATGCTAATGGAATGTATGTTACAGTAACATGAACAAACTAAAAAATAGTAATAAACATAATAAACGTAACGAAATAGATTTGTTGAGGATGTACACAATCGCAGAGGGAGTGGGGTTTTATTAAATACAATAGGGGCAATCAATCAACCCGTAAACTAGAGGCACCCTTTCTTAAACGACGGGGTTATGATAACACAAGCAGACAACACTCTAACACAGGATAGAATGAATGGAATTATCGGGGGGTATACAATACAGTAATACAATCGAAGGCAGACTAACATACATTGACATGGGCTAAGGTAAGTATAAATGGGCCTGAAACTAAGCAGGAAGATGAGTAACATGAGACAAGGCTCAAACGAAACTAACCACAGTAACAGATAAGACAAACTAAGCAGGCACGAACCAGAAGATGTGAGGAACAGTAAGGAACTCAGGAGAAAGACACAGAGGAAAACCAAGCTTAAACGCAGATGAAGCAAGCAGGTTCTTGGAAATATATGGGCATGGGGAAAACATTGATACATAGCAAGGGCCAGGATTGAGCTCAAGAGCTTGGACAAGGGACAGTCGGGAATGACCAATGGCATGGCAAGACGAGATATAGACAGGGGGGATCAGGGACAGAGGACATGAGGGACAGTAGAGACTACAGAGACAGGAGCTTCTGGAGCAGGGGCTAGAGCACACAGGGGAGGAAACTGATTGGGGCATGGAAACTGGACTGGAGAGAGACTGACAAGAGGAGGACAGGAAGAGACTGGACTGTGAGCTGGCTGAGAAACAGGAGAGGAGTTGGAAAGGACAGGAGCGCAACAGGCTGGGTGACCTTGAGGAGGAGTCAGAAGGTGTCAGGAGTAGACTTCTGACTGACCATGGAAAGAGGAACAGACCCCTGACTGGCCTTGTGATCAGGCCTCTGGTGGGCCTCAGGAGCCGGTGCTAGCCTCTCGAGACACAGGAACGGGGACAGGCAGAGAAGCCTTTTGAGCTGGCTGGACGGACCCCAGGCATGCCTCAGGAACGGGCCCCAGGCTTGCCTCAGGAACGGGTGCAGGCCCCAGGTGGGCCTCAGGAATGGGTCAGGCAGCCAGTGGAGCCCTCTGGCAGGCCTCAGGAACAGTAAGCACTGCAGCCAGTGGGATGTCAAAAGCTGTCAAAGCAGGCTGGGCCACCATAGATGTAGGCAGTGCAGCCGATGAGACAGACTGGGCAGTCTTAGGAACAGCAGGTTGGGCCTTGGGAACCAGAACAGGCAGGAGTAGCAGGGACAGCTTCTAGAAGCATGTATGCTGCAAAGGCAACTCACAGGGCCTCTGAAGTCACTGATACTTCCTCTAGGGTCACTACGGTTGGCTGAGATGTCCTCGGGGCCCCTGTAGCAGAAATTTCAGGGGTCATGGTAGCCACGGTGTCCATCAGGTAAAGCACAGCATTTTCTCATAAGGTAGGCAGCTGCACGAAAGCAGGAGAAAGGGAAAGAGCAGCTTCTGTTTTCCTTTGAAGAGGCTGATCCAGAAATACTTGTAGTGTGATATTCTCCTTAGTACTTTGTGAAACAAATTTGTGCGCCCAGAGTACAGCCTCTCCTGTGAGGAAATGACATAAACCAGACTTTAGTACTCTCTGGAGGTTCTGAGCATAACATGAAGTGAAAGAAACGGTCTGCATGAAATACAAAGTCCTCAGCAGAACCTTCACCGGAAAAAACAAACAAACAAAAAACAAAAAAAACCCCAAAAACCATGGGCTCACAATTACACCAAGGTTTCTTGTATTCCCAGACAGAGTGATTAATGAGTTCTCAAAAGAGAAGTCTGGGTATCAGTATAGTCCCCATTGGGGATGGATGATCACATCACAAAGGGAGCAAGTTTAGAGAGAAAAGAGAAGTGAACCCTGAACTGAGCCTTGCAGGACACCAGTGTGGACTACATGGAGAGGAAGTAAATCCCTTCCTTGTTACCTGATAAGAGGATCCCTCTAGGTAGAACTTCAAGAATTCTCATGCTGAGCTATATCAGAGGGGACTGGCATGTTGTGACTCTCCGTGGTAAAGGCAGCATATTCGTAGAAGACTCAGTACTGATGACCATTTGGTGCGTCTACATGTGTTGAGCTTCTCTGTCACATCTTGTTGAATTAATTACACGTTGTACCAGTACTTTGAGAATATTTTAGTAGACCTCTGACAGGGTCCAAAAGCAAAGGCTTAACTTAAAATGCTGTGATGAATTAGTTATATTTAGTAAGTGTTCTCCAAATCACTTCAACTTTAGTAAAGAAGGTACTTTTGAGTGTTTTATGACATCTAAGGAGAGAACATGTGTATAATGTGATGACAAGCTCTAAAATGAGCTCTTACAGCTCTGGAGTGGTCTCATTGATGAGTAAGTTCACTGTAATGGGCTGCCATCCATCTCCGGTTGTGAGCGTGAAGGAATCAATACTAGTGAGGAAGAAGGCCATTGACCTTGATGATGATGCTGATGGTTAGAGCCTGGAACTCTGCCCATTAAGGTTGAACTGGTCCTCTTCCAATTATGCAGTATATTGTTCTGGACTCACCCAGACCTTTGGTCTCTAAAGTCAATGTTCCAAAATCAACGCACCTGACATCATAGTGAACTTCTGATTTTTACCAAGGATACTGACCTCATGGCTAATTTCCAAGTAAAAAATCCAGCATTTTACTATGTTATAAAATTTTAAGTGTATTTTAAATAGCCCCGCTGATGTGTATGTGTGTGGGTGAAACAAGGAGGTCACATATCAAAGTTCAAAGGACATCGATTGTTCTGCTACTATGACGATTCCAGCAAAGCTACACAGAAAGGTAAAAAAGGAGGGAACTGGTGATGAAAACAGAGCGACTGAGGGGCAAACATTTAGGGAGAGAAAAAGTTAGAGAAAGAAAAAGCAAGGGTCAGCTAGCCAGGTTCACAGTTGCGTGGAAGAGGTTAACGAGGGCTAGAAAGGTAATAGGGACTGGTCTGAAGGGAAAAGTAGGGAACAGTGAAGTGATATGGTAAGGTTATTGATTGATGGAACAGAAAAAAATGGAGGGAAGTGTGTGAGGTTGAAAGTGTGTATGAATAAATCGCAGACGGATTGGTGGTATTGAGAGCAGAGATCTTGAGGAAGAAGGAGCAGAAGGAAGAAGAAGCCTGATAGGCCAGGTTCTTCAGAAAGAAGGACTTAAGAGGAGCATTTTTATAGTGTGTGTCCTGATAAGATCATGCAATGGGGCTGGAGCGGGCTGCAGGTGTTTTACCAGTGGCTGACAGAGTGGCAAATGGACGCTAACTTGAAAACTGACATTGTTGTGTCTACAATTTGATTTGCTATATCATATTAGGTGGCCGCTGACACTTTGAGGATATAATTACTAAAGTGGAGAGGCTACAGTGGATTAATAAGGCTGTGAGTAAGTGATGTGGTATGGGAGAGGTGAGGGTCCCAGGTACATACAGGTTCTACTGCTGACAGGTTTAATTGAGAAATGTAAATGTGCTATGGCAAGCCGCAAGATGGTTTTGTTAGGAATTTGCATAAGAATGCGATAGGGCAAGTGTAATGGGGAAGGGCAGAACGTGAGGTGATTTGTGGAAAGTGTTAAGGCCACATTGCGAGGCAGAAGGCGAATGATTACTGATTTTATTCATGAGCAGGAAGGAGCGCGTGAGCAAGAGCAGCCTTGCAGGAAAAACAAGGGCAAATGCTTAGTTGGGAGAATTTAGAGAAGCTGTGAATTATGGGTAGTGGATATGAGTCGTGTTGCGTTTTTGCTTGGAGTGACTTACGACGTCCTTCCAACTCTGCAGAACCTTAGACCGTGGGGAGGTGAAGACTTTGCCTGTAAATGATGTGAGGGGGCTGGGATGTGCCTATTTTTTCAGCATGTAAGGTTAGTTTGCACGGACGTAATTTGGGGGACGTAATTTCAAAAGCCGGTTTTGCCCCCCCCCCCAGTTTTTACGGTTAAAACCAAATATTTAAATAGCGATGAATCCATGTCCCCCCACTTTTTATTACAAAATTACGTCCATGTTGGTTTGTTCTAGGGATGCTACACATGGAGGCATAATTGGGTGCTTGGCTTCTTAGACATAGTGTTGTAAGGTTTTAATAGTTTTTATAATTTGTAGAGTTAACAATTCCATTCAAGTATACAGTAGATTAAGCTTCAAAAGATGGTTAGAGCCTGGAAAGAACGCTAGTAGCAGGCAAGCCATGTTTGCCATATTCTTGCTTGTGGAATTTGGTTTTAGGGGCCATAAAGGTAGTTGAGAAGTAATAATCAGAAGTAGCTGATGAACTAGTCCGTGATTATAGCCAAGGAGAGCACAGGCTAGTTAGCACAAACTTGTTAGCACAGGCTAGTTAGGGAAATACAATATAAAGATGGAGTGACTGAAGTTTTTAGCTGGTAGATGTCATGTCATTGTCATGTCTAGAATGGTAAGTACACAGTACTAGTAGTGCCAGTGGAACTGGGTATGGCCTTAGTCACTAGGGGGGCCAGTATGGATCTGTCTTGTTAGGGAATGTTTGGTGGCATAGGAATGATTTAGTTTAGATCTTTACTGGAAGTGCCATAAAGGGAGGAATTATACAAATCATCAAATTCTTAAAGACATTAATCTTTTAGATCCCCACATACGCTAATGTATGTTTTACAGATTACATTATCTGCTGAACGTTTCTGACTACACATCTGGTCTATTCAAGCACAATGAAATTAGTTAAGGCAGCATTAATCATTTATTTTTTGTCTACATGCCATGGCATCCCTGTTCTCACACACACACACACACACACACACACACACACACACACACACACACACACACACACACACACACACACACACACCAAAATAGAACCTTTTCAAGGAATGCGATATTGAGATAGGATAGTCGTGTTTAAAAATAGCCACTGAACACAGGCGCCTCTCAGACACGACATTAAACCAGACCCTTCAACGTCCTGTTTACTCTCCCACTCTCTTACACTTTCTACTGCACTTCATATAAAGAATATACGTGTTCTTCTTTTAAAAAAATTCTTTTCATATTTTTACTGTAATGAAGCTTTTGTTTTTGTGTTTTAAAATGATGTCCTGAGGTATCTGGCCAAAGACATTAGCAGCAGATCCTTGCAAGGAGCTTCATGGGTAGGACCTGTTTCATCAGCACATCCTACAGGTGCTTGATTGATATCTGGGGAATTTGAATGGCATGTCAACACTTTGATCTCTTTGTTTTGTTCCTTAAACCATGAATGGATCATTTTTGCAGTGTGGTAGGGCATGGTGCATTACGTTTAAATTAATGGAATTTATAACACACTCTTATCCAGAGTGACTTACAAAAGTGCATTGTCATCTACTCATATAATGTGTCTTAGCCAGCACACCAGGTCAGAATCCAAGACTGAACTAAGATGCTTTTATACACAGGAGTCAATGCATTCTCCTGCTGAAAGAGGCCGCTACTATTAGGGAATACCTTTGCCATGAGGGTTGTCCTTGGTCTGCAATAATGTTTAGGTAGGTGGTACATGTCAAAGTAGCATCCACATGAATACCAGGTCCAGTAGAACAATGCCTAGAGCTTCACTTAGCCTCTGCTAGCTAGCCTTCTTCAAAGTGCATCTCTTATCTAGTCTTCTGCGAAGGCTTTCTGCAAGAGTTTAGTGCTGCTGTAGATATTTCTTCCCACTGTCAAAATGACAGGTGTGAGGTCTGGACAGAATGCTTCACTCACGATTGACGTTCAGTTTCATCCCAAAGGTGTTCAGTGGGGATAAGGTCAGGGCTCTGGGCAGGGTTCCTCTAGACCGGACTTCTGAAACCAAATCTTCATGAACCTTTCATTGTATAGCTACAGGGCCACAGTCTGTCAGGGCTGGCTCAGATGCCACGCCTTCTACCTCCACAAGAGGCACCCGAGTCAGTCCTAGACTGAATCGGCGCAATCAGCAATGGTCCGTTTCACCTGTTGCCATGGCTTCTTAAGGAAGCTTGTAGAGACGGATCATTGCTGATTGGTTTTGGTCAAGCCGGTACGCTATCAGCCCTTCTCTGTTTTCTCTGGTGTTGCGTTTTGTTGTAAGGTGTCTCGCCACCTTAAGCTGGGCGTACACTGTACGATATTTTAAATCGTGTACTCAGCTCCAGCTCAAACTGTACGACTAAATCGCAGGGTTTAAAAATTCACAGCTCACGATTCACATACTCACACTATACGACCCGACGCTCTCATGCGATCTCACGAGGAGCGATTTGAATTTCAAACATGTTTGATATTCTTGCGACGCTGCGATTTCTGATCGGGAGTTGGTCGTGAGGTGTGAATCGCTCCTCGTTTACCTGTGTAAACTATACGATGCACGACACGCGATTGAGCCGAAACTCGGCCCGATCGAAAAATAGTCGCACGAGTGAAAAATCGGCTGAAAATGGGCCAAAAATCGCACAGTGTACGCCCAGCTTTACTTACCTCCAATACTTACAATCTCTCACTTACCTATACTTGTTCGAGTCTCTATCTCCTGCGCCGCTTACTGGCCCCTCTCAAGTTTTCCTCCAGCTATCTCTCTTCCTATTGGTTACTCTTTTATTTTGGGAAGGGTTTTGTTTTGTTGCAGCGTTCGCCTGCTGCCAGTCTTCCCCTGGCGTCCTTAGTTCCTTTGTCACGCGTCGAAGTTATTCCGCGTTCTTTCCGTTGTCTTTGTTATTTCCTCTCCCGTGTGTTCACGGTTTTGTTTATTTTTACGCGTCGAGTTTTCCGCGTCCTTTAAGTTTCGTTTTTATGTTTGCCTGTGTGCATGTTTTCGTGTGCACACAGTTTGGGTTTGCTGGCTTTATCTCCTGCCTGCTTCTTACGGCGCTTGGGTCTATCTTTCTCTACATTTTCTGACGCGGTGTGTGCCGATCGTACACCCGTCGTCACACAGTCATGCTGAAACAGAAACGATCCTACCCAACCAATGCCACAACATTGGAAACATAAATATCTTGGGATCTGATCTCAAATATCGGCATTAGGGCCAATCAACGCATATTTTATCTAATTTGTATCAGCTTTATTTAGTTTGGACCTAAGGCCAATCCTTTGTTTAATGTCAGTGGTCACATGAGTGCTGTAAACAGAGAGCAGGACACAGCTAAAATGTCTGCAGTGTGGGAATATTTCAAATTGGAGATGAGTTGGAATGAAACCAATCCAACAGCCATGTGGATAATGTGTGCGATGTGGTGAAACATGAGAGTTTTGCAAGCCGGTAATAATGCTGCATTCAATACTTCCAATTTGATACAACACCTAAAAATAAACACCACAATACAGTGAGTTCACTCAGGTTACACATGCACTTCACCGATGCAACACATACTAGGGGAAGCTTTTACAAGAACAGACATTTTCCTCTGAAGATTATAGAGCGGGTTACCGAAATAATCACTTTGGATTACCAACCTCTCACTGTAGAAGGAAATACAGCTTTTCGAGCTTTTGAAGCCTGAATATGCCCTACACTCTCAACATTACATTTCAGAAACGGCCCTAAGCTGTGCAACAATGTTCATGACCACAGTCATAAATTTGAGGTCTGCCATCAGATGTGACCCCTATTGGCTTTATCACTGGTATTTGGAGTTCCCATATTTCCTCAATGTCACCATTTAGTCAAGCAGCACACTGGATTGACTCTACTTTTGCTTTTTATGGTGTGCAGTATTGCATGCTCATCAGATTCGTGTCTCTCATACAGCAGAGCATGTTAAACAAGCCATCGAGGAGGTGATGGACACTTGACAAGCAGCGGGTCCGTGTCATTTTGCGGGAGAGTGCAGCCCTGCGTGGGATGCGTCATACACTTTAGCTGCCTGTTGTTGAGGCTTTGCTTTGTCAGCACAGTGATTTTATCACTCATTTTGAGTGCTCTAGTTTTACTACTGCAATGCTACACTAAGTGCAATTTATACAAGCTATTTATAAAACCATCTTTTGTTTACTTAACAAAAACAATTAGTTATTAAAACAAAAAAACATTCAGCACCAACTTGGATGCAGGCAATGTTTTTCCTAATGCACTGCAGAGCTGTTCAGTTGTCATACACCCTGAATTGGCTTGAATATCTATAATGTACTTGATGTGTGAACTGCACCACAGTACCATCTAGGAAGATACAGGAACCACATCAGGACTCGATAGTGAAGTGTGATTCATTACTCCCCTCTTCCAGAGTTCGATGTCAGCAAGCTTCACATTGCTCCAGCTCACTGTGCGTGTTGATTAGGCTTGTGTGCAGCCATGGACACACGTTTTGTGAATATCCTGGTGCACAGTTCTTGCATTAATACTGCATCCACAGCCATTTGCAACAGATGACAAGTGATTTGTCATGTGCATCAGGACTCAGTGGCTCCGCCCTGTGAGTTTGTGTGGTCTGTTGCTTTGTGGCTGAGCTGTTACTGATAAAGGACACGTTTCTTTTCTCATACTGCTAGACCTCAGTGCTGCTTTTGACACCACTGATCATAATATTCTACTTAATAGGCTGGAGACACTCATTGGCATAAGCGGTCAAGCACTCTCCTGGTTCAGGTCCTACCTGACAGATCGTTACCAATTTGTACTAGTAAATAACGAATGCTCAGGCGTCCCAAAAAGATCTGTACTGGACCCCATATTATTCTCATTATATATGCTACCACTGGGCACCATCATTCGTAGGCATGGTAGTAGCTTCCATTGCTATGCAGATGATACTCAGTTGTATATATCTTCCAATCTGGATGATATCACTACAACTCTCAAGATTGAGAACTGCGTCCAGGACATTAAAAACTGGATGGCGTCTAATTTTCTTCAACTAAATTCTGATAAGACTGAGGTGCTGATTCTTGGGCCCAAAGCTGCTAGAAGCAATTGGACTGATATTCCCCTTATCCTAGATCAGTGGTTCTCAAACTGTGGTACGCGTACCACTGGTGGTACGCAGAGCACCCCGCGGTGGTACGCCAGATGAGCTCGGAAAATAAAAGATGCTTTGAGTTCACTCGCAGAATTGATGAAATGGCGAACAACGTCAGACAAACATTGACCGAGAGAATTAAAATGAGTAAATGCTTCTCACTGCAGTTAGATGAATCCATAGATGTCGCAGATTTAGCCAACTTGCTCGTTTCCGTGCGATATGAGTATGAGGGCATGTCGCACGAAGACTTTTTGTGCTGTAAACCCCTACCAACACGAACCACAGGAGAACTACATTATAACATATGTGTGTAATGAGCAGGGTTGCCAACTTTCACGCATTGAGCGTGAGACACACGCATTTGACCGTCTTCACACGTCACACATCCGATTTCTCACGCCGACAAAAAAAATCTAGTTTATTTACCTCTGATCCACATCTATGATTCAATGAGTTACTAGTTCGCTCTGGCACCAACCACCGCGATATAATACTTATCTTGTGTCCATTTTACATCCTCCCGGTAACAATTTACGTTCGCTAACCCCCCGTCAACAACTTAAACTCGCCAAACAGCTTTTTCTTTTTTTTTTTGGGGGGGGGGGGGGGGGGGGGGGGGTGGTACGTGGAGGCTTTTCGTTTGACAGTTGGTGGTACTTTGTGTAAAAAGTTTGAGAACCACTGTCCTAGATGATTTTTCAGTAACACCTAAATCTACCGCAAAAAGCTTAGGTGTCACTATTGATTCGGATCTTTCATTTGACACACATATATGCAATGTCGCCAAGCTGAGACGCTTTCTTTCGTTAGCTGATGCAGAGAAGCTGGTCCATGCCCTTGTCTCATCAAGACTGGACTACTGTAATGGTCTTCTAATTGGATGCTCTAAACAGTCCATAAAGAAGCTACAACTTGTACAAAAAGCTGCAGCTAGAGTCCTAATTAAGGCTAGAAAATTCAATCATATTAGTCCCACTCTCGCGGCATTACACTGGCTTCTGATTAAATATCGAATTGAATAAAAAAAATTTCTGTTAACCTATAAGGCGTTAAATGGTCTTGCCCCACAATATCTGAGTGAACTCATTGCTTACTACAACCCATCTCGCCCTTTGCGCTCCCAAAATGCTGGATTTCTCTTAATTCCAAAAATTTGTAAGACTACAGCCGGAGGCAAAGCTTTGTCCTTTAAAGCCCCTCAATTATGGCATAGCCTTCAAGCTCCAATCCAAGATTCTGACCCAGTTCCAATATTTAAATCTAGACTTAAGACTCACCTATTTAATCAAGACTTCAGTTAATATTCCCCGTGTAAGGTGTGGGGCTCGGGGGCCCCCAGACGTTGAGATTTCTGGTATTCTGAGATGTTGATGCTGTCATCCAGCTGTGTCATGGCATCACTCTAGTTGTGACAATGACTTGACTGGAAAGCAATGTCTCAGTGAGCCCTCATGCCTGTGGTCACCTCTGAACCCTTCCCTTTAGTTATGTTGCTATAGATTAGCATGTGGCTCCAGCAGACTAATCACTGGCATGTGAGCTATGTATATTTAAATAAATGGTGGTTTAAATTGATGTCCACACACTCAACCTGTATTGTCTATCTTTTTGCATGCTTCTACCTAAGACGATTGCATGCAAGCACCTACAAGCACCTAGGAGATGGTCTGGCTTGCCGGTGGACATACTGATGCCAGGGTTGGATGTGCCATTTTTCTTTGCCACTGTCACCTTTGGCTTGCTCATTAGGGATCTGGACCCATACGATTGTAAAGCTGCTTTGTGACATGTGTTGTAAAAAGTGCTATATAAATTTGACTTTGACTTTATTGTTCCTACACACCTTTGCTTCACAATAAGAACACTTATAGCTGACCGGTACAGATATAACACAGCAAAAATCACAGAAAAACTGACTTGTTGCAGAATTCCCATCCTATAAGAGTCACTGAATCACTGGGCTTAGTATGATAATTTATTTTTTTGTTTATGTTTGGTAAATGCATGTCTATATGCTTGATTTTATATACCCATTAGCAATAGGTGGCATCAGTAGTCCACGTTCTTTAGGCGAAATAGCATGCATAGCGTATAGTGTGAAAGCTTATAACTCATGGCATTATTGTGACGGGCAGGGTGAGCGAAATAAAATGGAAGCGATCACGCCAAGTCTCAGGAAAAATGGAAGGTTTAATAGAAAAGTGCGCAAACCAAAAAACCCGTGACGTGATCCAAATGAAGCATATAATGACCAGTGGTCAACTGGTACAAAGACAAGACATATATAGGCAAACAAACGACCCTCAGGTGAGACGGATCGCGGGCTCCGCCCACCTGAGGGACGAACACAACAACAACAACAGGACAGCTGCCGCTGTAGACGGAGGCGACCAGTAGGGGGCCCGCCGTACCGTGACAATTATAACATTAACTCAGTTAATTTCAGCTGAGTTGAACTGAGGATACACTGAGGAAGCAAAGCAGAATTCTGGATGTAGAAGAAGAATCATTTTGTGAAACCCTGCCCCCTCTCCCCAACACATTATTTAGTACCATCACAACACTAATTACGAGCTAACGATGTACACTCACTTGACACCCGTTATCTCTCTCTTTCAGCGGTGTGGTGTGCACAAGCGTTGGAGGTGTCGGTGGGGAAGGTTCACTTTGTTGAAGTGATGAACGGGAGCTCTGTGCTTCTACCCTGCACTTACAGTAGCTGCATCGGCATCAAGAACTTATACTTCAACTGGCATTACAATAACAATGGCACAATGGAAAAGGTGAGACATGTTTTAGACTCATACTGTTTCAGCACCCTCATGATTCCATGTCGATTACGTGAAAGCCTTCACATAAGTGTTCTTGTAAAAGATACGGGTCACTCAGATATTTGAAAACATCCTTTTAAATTCAGAATAGATTTCAAACGCAGCGTTTCCATTGATGGCATGTTACTTTTGACAGTAACAAATCAAACAAGAACTGATATGATGTGCCTCTGTAATTAGTAAGGAACCCCTCTCCAACAGATTTGTGAAGCAGTGATCCCAACTGAGCTCGTGGAACCCAATGTGAAGATCTATCATGATCGGGTGGAGTTTGTGGGTTCCAGTAAGGAAAGTAACATCTCCATTCTGCTGTGGAATGTCACATTCGAGGATGAGGGCGAGTACACCTGCTTCGCCCGTAATCCCAAAGAGAAGGACCGAAACCACAGTGCAGTATTTACCCTCTATGTAGTGGATCGGTGTAAGTCTTCCCTATACACTGGCTTTTTTTTCCCTCCCAGGATTAAAGGAAGAGATCGTTCAAAAATGCAACACTTTTCAGTGAATTAAAGCAGATTTGCTTTAAAAAACGCATATTCAGTAATGTGTTAATTTAGGCACATGAGATTTTATACTCCATTTAGCATTATACAGATTGCAAAATCAAAACCTGTGCCACAGAGTGTGAATAAACATATGCTTATATGTATACGTATATGTAGATCTATAATCATATAACACAAGGAAAAGGAACCTGGGCTCAAAATAAGAACAGACACAGGGAGACACTTTGAAAAACACTCAGAACGGGAAACGAGGATTTAGCATTATGGAAAACTATGCTACATAAGGATGACATAGCAAAAACAATATATACAGACGAGGTAACCCATGAGGACCCTGTTACCACCGATGATTGATTTCCTGAAGAGTCCTTTGGTGAGGACCAGGCAAGAGCAGAAGATGCATCAAAAAGCATCGGGGAAGACCTGGATCATGGCAAGATCCAGCAGGTTCATGGAGAACGTCCAGTGGGGACAACTCCACCGAACCTTCTGTGGTCTCAGTGATCAAAGAACAGGCGAAGAACATGTGGGGTTGGGAGATCTTGAGGCTGCTGGTGGTGGTGTATCAGAAAAGGCCTGTGGAGAGGCAAGGGAAGCATGATCCACAGTGGAATCCTGGGTCTGATCTGGGATCTGGACATGGGCTGGTGCTGGAATGGCCTACAGTGACATCAGAGGCTAAATGGATGGTTTCACATAACCAGTGATTGGTGTGACAGTCCAGGGACAGCATGGCCACAACAGCAGCAGTGCTAGGACGAGATGTTGGGACAGCTACACAGTCTTGAAGTCTTGAATCGGAATACAACCAAAAACCAAGTAACCATGTAGGCATATGACTTAGCATTTATAGAGTCATACTCTCTATGGGTTGAATAGTAAATAGCCTTAGTAAGTAATAGGTGATCAGATCCATGAGGAAGTAGGGAACTTGAGCAACAGGAAGCTAGAACAGGCAAGAACAGAACATTTGTGACACAAATTATAATATTATAATTATAGTATTTGATATGAGGACTATTGGCTTCCATTTATTGTTAGAGATGCGAATTTTCACTGTCACTTCACCTTTTTGTGCAGTTACCTTCTTCAGTGTCTTTAACCTTTATTTATTTAAAGTGTCAATTAATTACACAACAATACACATTTTGGAGAAGTTATTTTCCTTACTTCATGCTTTTTTTTTCCCCAAGAGCCATTACATGCAAAACAAACAAACGTGTTGGACAGAAGTTGCACAGTGTCCGGGTGAAAGGTCTTATTAGCATTATTAACGTGTATTGCAGAAATGAGACACTTAGGATTTCCATTAAAATAACTGAAATGAATCAAAGGATAAAAATCCCCATGCCAAACAAATTCATTCTTTGTAGTTTACTCCTTGTTATATAGGACATTGTTTTTAGCTACTTTACTATTTAGATAAATAAATAGTCCATTTGTTTTCTTTCCCAATATTTATTAACAGCTTGTAGGCAGATGGAAGAGAAGGCTGTTAATAGTTAAGAGTTAACTTATGTTAAGAGAGCCCATCTTCAGGGGTAGGGGATTTGAAGATAGGCTTGGTTGTGTCTGGTTATATCTAATAAAAGTTAGCAATAGCTGTAATATTGCTCACAATAGCTTCATTTTGAAACTGAAAATCACAATAGTCGGTCATTAAATACACTGTCTAAATCTGTGTATTCAAACAGATTTGTGTTTCAGCTTCTCTGCTCTTAAGTGTGGTATAAAACCAAAAAAAAAACCTGATTTTGTTTCTGATTTCTCTTCCTAGTGAGTAAAGTGGACAACACCTTAACCATCCTCATTGTGTCCGTGCTTGGAGGCGTCATTGGTTTGGTCATTATAATCATGGTGATAAAGGCAATAGTGGTCCACTTTCTCAACAAGGCCCAAGAGAAAAAGTAAGTTAGACTGTTATTTTTGCTAATTTTAACTGGTGCACCTACAGTGCAGTTTGTAATATTTGGACAGTGACACAACTGGTAAGCAAGCTATCACATGCTGCCGAGAGGAGATTGGTCAGGATGGTCAAGAGTCAACCAAGAATCACCAAGAAGCAGGTCTGCAAGGATTTGGAAGCTGATGGAACACAGGTGTCAGTCTCCACAGTCAAGCGTGTTTTACATTGCCATGGACTGAGAGGCTGCCGTGCAAGAAAGAAGCCCTTGCTCCAGAAAAGGCACCTTAAGACTCGGCTGAAGTTTGCTGCTGATCACATGGACAAAGATAAAACCTTCTGGAGGAAAGTTCTCTGGTCAGACGAAACAAAAATTGAGCTGTTTGGCCACAACACCCAGCAATATGTTTGGAGGAGAAAAGGTGAGGCCTTTAATCCCAGGAACACCATGCCTACTGTCAAGCATGGTGGTGGTAGTATTATGCTCTGGGGATGTTTTGCTGCCAGTGGAACTGGTTCTTTGCAGAAAGTAAATGGGATAATGAAGAAGGAGGATTACCTCCAAATTCTGCAGGAAAACTTAAAACCATCAGCCCGAAGGTTGGGTCTTGGGCGCAGTTGGGTGTTCCAACAAGACAATGACCCAAAACACACATCAAAAGTGGTAAAGGAATGGCTAAACCAGGCTAGAATTAAGGTTTTAGAATGGCCTTCCCAAAGTCCTGACTTAAACCCCATTGAGAACATGTGGACAGTGCTAAAGAAACAGGTTCATGCAAGAAAACCATCACATTTAGCTGAACTGCACCAATTCTGTCAAGAAGAGTGGTCAAACATTCGACCTGAAGCTTGCCAGGAGCTTGTGGATGGCTACCAAAAGCGCCTAGTTGCCGTGAAAATGGCCAAGGGACATGTAACCAAATACTAATGTTGCTGTATGTATATTTTTGACCCAGCAGATTTGGTGACATTTTCAGCAGACCCATAATAAATTTATGAAAGAACCAAATTTTATGACTGTTTTTTGTGACAAACATGTATGTGTTCCGATCACTCTATCACAGAAAAATAAGAGTTGTAGAACTTATTGAAAACTCAAGACAGCCATAACATTGTGTTTTTTACAAGTGTATGTAAACTTTTGACCACAACTGTAAATATGAACGTCAGACAGCGTAACTGGATCGTCTGTTCACTGACAGCAGTATTGCGTCAGGAGTATGGATGCGTTTTAACTCGTCAATCTCCTTTGAGTAGGGCTCACTCATCAGGGAAGTTTTCTATGGTCAGAGAGTGGAATGGTGTCTAGACAAAAGCCCCCTAACCATGAATTCCTGAAGACAAGGCAGAAACTGGTTGCATTACAGACCTGGCAGAGAAAGAGAGATGAGTTACTGGTGGCATGATGGTGGAGGCTTTAGCTATTTGGGCTTACCAGTCCTGTATCTAAACATGAGAATTTGATTTAAGACTACTGTACTTTGCCATTTACTTTTGATCACTTAATGGCAGGGTGGGTTAGTGGCTTGGGAGTGGCTAGATAATACACTAGATGTAACAATTACCAAGCAGGAATAAAAATCCTTAAATTACCCTTAAATTGGACCACAGCACCTGAGTGACTGCACTGTGTATAATATACGATGATTTATATGTACCCTTAATATGTTTTTCTTAAATAGTGCTGTTTTATTACTGAGGTTTTGGGCTTGGATCTTCTATCCAATGATGACTATTACTCAGATTTTTTTTATTTATCTTATCAAAGACAAAAACGGTATTGAACGTTGTCAATACTGATGTCGTAACCAGGGGCTGTAGACTTAAAACTGCTTCAGATCACAAAATCACTTAATAGAAATGTTTATTTTTATTTGCAGTCTGCTTTACCTTCCAGACAGCAAATGATGGAATGACTCTTACATCCACGTACAGCCAGCCCATAATCAGTCCTGACTCACACATCCACGTACAGCCAGTCCATATTCAACCATGGAATGATGGCCATGATTTAATCCAGGGTCAGAGTCTGGCCACAACTTAAGCATACTTACTCAAGGAAACTTAGACCAAGTCTCGATCACATCTCAGCTATGCAGTGTATCAATATTGTGCCACAATTCTGCATGTACGAAGCAGATATTTTGCACAAACTGAAACATTATATTAAATGTTCATGAAGGGAATGTTGTACAGAAATCTATTATTATGCAATGAGTGATTGCGTTTGAGAAAACAAAATGTTGTGGTCAAGACAAGTTTATTTGTATGTTTGCTAGTATCTTCATATACACAGATCTGTAGTCTCTGCTTCTCTGCATGGTTTTACTCTCCGGTGCATTCTCTCTCTCTCTCTCTCTCTCTCTCTCTCTCTCTCTCTCTCTCTCTCTCTCTCTCTCTCTCTCTTTGTCTCTGTCTCTTGGTTTAGAGAAAAACTCTCACCTTCCGTTTCTAAGCAACCCTAAGCATTGTTTGAACATTGTATTGTGCCATAATTTCAAGTAATCATAAAAGACATAGGTCTTTTTGACTGGATAGCCTGATAATCCAATCAGAACACAAGGCACATAGTTTGAAGAAAAATGGCATCTGAGCAGCCACAGATCATTGCAGCCATAAGTGAGTAATTAATCATGGATTTCCAACCAAGACCATTTTAATGAATGTTTATGAAACCCATATGTCTCTAATTAGCTTTCTGCATACATCAAGAGTTAGATATTGCTATACGGGATAGTGTGACTTGGCTAATATTAAACAAACAAATATCATCTGTACATTTCTGTTAATTTTTAAGATTACATTTAGAAAGACAGAATGCTACTAATTCACACATCATATTGCCTAATTTATTAAACTTTAAAAAATATCCCAGGTCTGTTTTCACATACAATTATTGTCTCTCCATCCAGCAGTATTTAATAAGACAGGAGTCTTTGGGAGGACGTCTCTCCAAATTATAGTCTCCCATAAGACAGCAGACACTAATCCTTGAGTCACCACAAGCTTAAATTTCCTTTGAAATATTTCCCCGTTGGTTATAAAATGACTACAAATCCTCTTTCATCTGGTCAAATCTGTATTTGATGCCAGCTCTATGCTCAGTCTTAAAGTTTCTGGTTCATGTTCAGGTCATACATACAGGATCATACAGGACTATCACTGACCATGAGCTTGACAGGATGATTGTTGACATCAATACGCAGATGCCAAATGGTTGAATGATAGTAACCTTCAGCAGACCTCCATGTCCATGGTGGAGAGAGGCACCCAGACCTGCAACATTTTCATTAACCCATTTTCCCTATTTATGCTAATTACAGCCACCTCGATCAACTTTGGAAAAGTTGGATAAACTTTCTTCAGGTTATCAAATAACAACAAAATTGTAATTGTAACTGTTCTAAAATAAATTACAAGTAGATAAATATGAAAACATGAAAATGCAGATAATAGTAAATTGAAAATTGTAAATAAATTGTTAAGTTGATAATGCTTTTATGGTCTTGCCTTTTATAAAATCTGCTCTTCTGTCACATATATTAATGTTTCATTTTTTCTCTCTTTGCAGTAAAGAGTGCCTCGTGAGTTCTTCAGGGAATGACAACACGGAAAATGGCCTTTCTGGTTCCAAAGCTGAAAACAAAGCATCACCAAAGGCATGAAAGAAGTATGGGCCTGAACAAATGTATATATGTGTACATGCATATGGAGTGCATACAGAGAAAGCTATAACAACGGACTGTTTTACCTTCATCTTATCGCAAATTACAAAGGAAATGTGAAAATATTCACATATATTTTAAATAGTGCTTGAAACGTGGGAAATGTGATAGCTGGGTTGGATTGTTAAAGGATACAAATGAATTTAAAGAAGGAGCTACAGAGACCTGCAGTTAGCTGGTTTGCCTTCAGGACGCTGCTCCTGTGTGTAATGTACTCTGCTCTGTTTGTATCACACACTCACTGCCATTATCAGCCAACTGCCAGACTACTACATTAAACAGCACAAAATATAAAAAAAATAAAGAAAAAGAGGTGATGTTTAAGAGAAACGTTTAGACAACACTAACACTGCATTCCAAAAGCTCTTACGCCTGATTCTGCAAAGGCAAAATATAGCCAAGCTTAACCTGAAATACTAAAAAAGAAAAAAAAGTTTCTGTGATACAAATTCTGATAAAGATATATATATAATAATGATAATAATAGTGCCTCTGCAGTAGAATTTTTACCACAAATTTAAACAGTTTTAAAGTATGTGGCCCAGGTGTCAACCAGCCTTCCTGGTCCACATGTGTAGATGTCACAGAGGAGAGTACATGTAGACACACCTTCAGCCGTGTTCAGGACGGGGTAGCAAGGCTCTGGAAGTGAATAATGTTGATGGATTGATGGATCCAGCCCAGTGTTATATTATTTTGTGTTAGATTTTTTTGCTTCTTTGTTTTGTTCTTAGACCAGAGGGGTGAAATACAAGCCATGGAGTTTCTGCACTCCACAGTTCGAGATTTTCCCTGCTGTGTAAAGGTCACACTATCCATGACTTTGACGTTGGCCGATCAGTTTAAAATAGGTGTGGTAGAGCAGGAAGAACACTGAACTGTTTCAGTACCGTGGCCATCCGGGACAGTTAAGTCCAGGATAGCCGTCCAGGACAGTGAATCCTAACACCCCGCTTAGATGAAACACAGGTGCCTGCAAATGCTTCTTACTCCTCTTAGCTTCTGAGGAAGTTTTAAATGCTATGGAAAAAAAAGCTTCTTATAAAGGAAACCATTTAGCATAAAAAGAATGATCGATCCTTTCTGATGCTGCTTTAAATCAATACATTGAAGAAAAAAAAACGCATGTGAATAACTACATGAACTGTTTAGCGCTCACGCCAAGCTGAGCCGTCTCTCAGTCCTCCCATCATGCTCAGCGAATGACCAGTCTCCCAGGATTCGTTATCTACAGTCTCACATCCTGAAATAGGCATACCATACAGCATCGTGTTTCCCCGTCATGGTCCTGGTGTTCCTTCGTTGCTTTTCCCACTCTAAAACACATGAATAAGCAGCATCTCAATAGCTGACCATTCGTATTAGATGTGTTGGAGAAACACTAACACCCCCACCCACACATGGGTGCTGATGTGAGAGAGTTGGATTATGCCCCCCTAGTACAGTGTTCGCCTGGTACCTGACCCTGCTGTCTCCTTTAATAGGTATAGAACATTAGAACATTAGAACACTAGAACATTTGAAAATGAAAAGATCAGAAAGGGACCAGTCAGTGTGGCACTTCAAAGTTTCCTGAAATCCTCTCCCATAATGAATTAGCTGCGGTGCAATCATCAGAACTCCTCCGTGCAAGAGCTGATTAAGTATATTTGGTTGTGGGTTTTTTTTTTGTAAACAGTTAGTTGTCCTGTGATTCCAAATCAAAGCAACCTTTCCAGACCTTTCCAGTGTACTCCGAGCTGCCAGACAAGCGAGCTGATTGGGTCGAGCTGTCCGAGGGGCGTGGCCGGTGCTTGAGGTTCGAGTTGCAGGGTGTGCAAGGATGGTGCTCTCACCATCATCAGTAATGAGCAGAAAATTCGCAAACAGTGAAAATGTAGTTTGATGGTTGTAAAAAGTAACATGAAATGATAAACAATCATATCTGAAGCACTGTAATTAAATTAAATTAGGGTCAATCTATTTTTTAAAAGTAGATTTAAACAAGTATAATTGTACATTTTCATTTTATTGACAATTTTGAACTTTAATTTAAACTGCATCTAACTGTCGTTAGAGCTTGTAGTTCTTATCTGGTCCGATTTTAATTAGGAAGACTTTATTAATTTACTTTTATAAGATCCATCCCTTATGAAGCTTGGGTATTAGTGTGTGCTTGTGAGGCTTTAGGCCTAAGGGTATAGGGTACTTAGAGCATAGTTCTCCAGGGTACTGCCTTATAAGGATCCAACTGATAGGTTAATGCCCCAGGGCACTATGTTACAAGGATCTACCTTATAGGCTAGTGCCCCAGGGTACTGTGCTTGTTGTTTCTTAGGGTGTAACCTGAGTTTTATGTTGATCCTGTCTTGTGGTCCACCCCCCCAGATTTCATGCTGCCATACAAAACCACAAATATACCTCTATGCTTCCATTAAGAGTATCAGCTAATGTCTATGAAATTCATATAAATACAACTGGTGATGAATGTCAGTTTTTACATTATTCAGCAAAATGCAATGGAACTCTCCTGTCTTCCTGCTGCAATTAATATATTGCATATATTCCTGTATGCTTTTATATATATCGCATATATTCATATATGCAGTTATAAAGCATGAAGGTTTGGTAGTGGAGGACGAACCGAGCACTTTACTCATGTAAACAAAGGCTGAGATACTAAGAATGTTACTATAGGGTACATGTGAATATAGAAAGTAATAGCGTTGCATAATACAAATGCAGACATACTGAATGTCACAGAATGACAACGATGAAACAAATCAAGATGAAAACCAGAACTCCTTTTAATAGTCTTACAGTATGACATTATGTACTGTTCATCCCGCTAAGGTGCACAAATATGACCGTCTTCCGTTACACTTTAATAATCTGTCCAAATCCAGTTCAGGGGCTCTGGTGGTCTCAGTTGTTTGAGATGCCACAGACAGAACATCTCTCAGTTGATCTGAATAATTCACCATGTGCACAATTTTGACAGTGAATCAGCTTGGTTTTCTCTTTGGTCAAACCGTACCATGCGGAAACACTATATATATATATATATATATATATATATATATATATATATATATATATATATATATATATACGCTTTACCTCACGTCTTATAAAGACGACAGCAATAACCGCAGAATGTTAGTTCATAGATTGCAAACACGTTGAAACACTATTGTTGGGAGTGGATTGATAGTGTTCTGTGTGTCCAGTACACTCATGTATGATGTCTTATATAAAATCTTTATATCGACATGATTGGTGTTAACCATCCCTGCTGCTGTTGGTGTCTTCAAATACTATGTGGATGCCCCGAAGGAAGAAAGGCAATACTTATCTGTCCTTTTCTCTCTTCCTCTGTTTTTCTGTCTTTTACTCTCCCTTTCCCTCACTCTCTCTCAGTGGAGGGTGGGGACGATGACGGTAGTTTAATACGAGTGCACCTATCACAACCAAATCAGAATCATGACTGTCTTGGTGCCATCTTAATTGCCGTACCTCAAAAGTCATAACAAAATTAACTCAATGATATGGAGTGAAGATGAAAAATTGATGTGCGGTGTTTTAGAAAAAAAAATACACAAAACCCGAGACTATAGTAGACTGCCATGTATCTTCAGTACTAAAGCCTGTTGTTGTTGTTGCAATTCTTTTATTGCTTAAGCATGCCTAGGCACTAAAATGCTTAATAAAACATACTACGTTATACAATTTCTAAAGTGAATCGCTTAAGCATGCTTTAGCAATTATAGGCTTAGCATAACATCAGGTGACATTATAAATGCCCATTATACGCAAACGATAAGAATGTAATTTTATTTTTCCAAGAAAAAAAAAAGCAATAGTGTTAAAATGTGAGTGCCTGCATGTCTCGAAGTCCTGCTGATGTATTCAAGCATTTATGTCCCTAACCGAAAATACTTTTCAAAATTGATTTATCATTGTGCTTAAAGGTCATTATTTTCTTAGAACGATGTCCAACTCTGTATCTTTTCTTTTGCTTTCTTTCATTTTTTTAATGTTGAACTTTGAATCTACACTTCAACCTATCCCTTTGATTTGACCTTGAAATGCATTGAGCTGTTTGCATAGATTAGCTCTTTCTGAGCTCCACTGATCATGTCTTATGTCCTAGAAGTACCTTGTGTAACTAGGTACTCTGGGCTCAGCTGTTAATGTCTGGTCAGCCACTGCGCTAGAGGCCCCCTGTGTAGCTGCTGGTCTTCAGTACGCAGCACTATTACATGTGTCTCAGTTCTGTATCACACAAGCAGGTCTGCAGTCAGACTGACGCTCACTGGCTTAGAGGGGTTTGGGGTAGACAAGATACATCTCTCCAAATGTTTTTAAAGTCAGCGCATCTTGGATTTAAGCAAGATAACGATTTTATTCAATTTGTGTCATAAGAAATGTGGTCTTTCATGTGACCCAAACCTTAGAATACATTGAGACAATATTTACAATATATTGTATTACTTAGACCTTAGTACAAGACAAAATTTAAAATATTTTTTTTACTGTGTAAAGTATTGGTGGAAGAATCTTTTTTCTTCCAAGATTCTCAGCAGATTAATTCTTTAGTGATTAATTCTTTAGCAAAACAAGATTGAGGCTATTCAAAATGATGAAATTATTGGATGGGCTCTCCCAGTCTGAGCACCTCCATCTCCCACTGCCAAGCCGCGAGTATGTGAGACCTGCTCAGCGCCTCCACACATTCCACCTCAGAGCACTACCGCCCCCTACAGCCTGTATAGTTGTACTGCAGTTGCAAGATAAAGCTCAAATTTAATGTGGATTAAACCAGTTTATTTGTAGTATCATCAAAAAAGTTAGACACCACAATTTTAAACGTGTAACATTATTCACATATATTCATTTGACACTTTAACAACTTTTCAGTGCAGAAACAAAATCGTATGCATGATAAAATGCAGCTTTTCCCTTATTGCACAGGTCATTTGTAAAAAGGCTCCACCCTCCTCATAGAGTCACTGAGCAAGAACGTCTGTGTGGGGAAACATTGGCACAATGGCATATCCCAGAAGTCCCTTCTTTCTCGTCTATGAGCCCTTGGAAATGCTTTACTAGGGAGTTGTGCAATTGACACCTTCTTAAGAGCTTGTCCTGTCCCATTGACCGTCATGCTCCCTAACCCCCATGACTATGCACCACAGTTAGTTACTGTAAAATCAATTAAAACAATAAACTGTAAAAGAAATAAAGGTTTGCATAATAAAACCATTTAATCTTGTCTGTTTTTATATATAAAAATACTACAAAATGCAAAAAGATTTAAAGAAAATTCGGTAAAAATAAAAAAAATAAAAAATAAAAGCAGACACACATTCACATTAAATAATCCTAAATTCACTAGTGCATATTCAACCCAGTAAATGTGAAGGTGAAGACCACAACAGTGTCATGATATCTCTATAAAAATGTGTATAGCACTGCCTGTTCTTGGAGTGGTCTCCCGTTTACAACAGTTTAAATCTTATAAACACGTCTGTGTATTGTTGAATTTTTGGTATGCTTCCTGCCCAAAGGCAAGTGGTCACTGCAGAGATGAGCTTGGCACCAAAGACTTGGCTATTGCACTTCGGGTTTAAAAACATCAGGCTACTTTTAGGCTAGCACAGCAATCTTTCACTTAGGTCCCTGAGAAAATACATCGACACGTAGAAGAAGGAAGCATTCCTAAATCCCAAGTGCATACAGACAGCTACCACCTTATTATGCACAGAGAGCAATCTTGGGAAGTAGACTGCACAGATTGCACAGCACCAGTGTGCGTGTTTTCCACTGAGTGAGACAACGTCCTCTTGCTTTGGCTCAAGAGTTTTGCTGGAAAAAAATAGAAAGGAAATATTAAGTAAAGAGATTTGTAAAGATTTTAATGGAATAGCAAACTTGTATAAATGTTATTTTTGATATTAAATCACTGCTATAATTTAAACAGACACAGCCACCCAGATATTGTTTCAATATATGGACATCGCCATGATAAATTTTTCTGGACTTTAGGAATACAAAACAAGTTTGTTTCCAGACAATTAATAGTCTACTTTCTGTATCCATATTCTTACAGCATACATTAATCAGCCATAACATTAAAACCAACATGTCTAATATTGAGTATGACCCTCTCATGCAGCCAAGACAGGTCTGACCCACTGAGGCATGGACTTTAAGACTTTTGAAGGTGTCCCATCTTATCTGTACCAATACTTTAGCAGCAGATACGTTTCCAGCACGTTCCACAGATGCATGACTGGATTTAGATCTGGGAACTTGAAAGGTTCAAGGTGCTGACTTGGCATTCATCATATTCCTCAATTAATTAAAGAGCAAAATGTGGAGGAATGCATTATTTTACTGGAAGAGGCTACTACCACTAGGGAACACCATTGCCAAACATGGTGTACCTGGTCTTCAACAATTTTCAAGACAAGGTGGGTGGAACAGGTCAAAACGGCATCCAGATGAATGACAGAACCCAGAGTATACCAGTAGAACCTTCCCCAGAGACTCACACTGTCTCTGCAGGCATGCATTCTTCCCATAATGCATCCTGGTGCCATCTCTTTCCCAGGTAAGAGACACACACACACGCACACACACACACACACACACACACACACACACACATCCAACCATCCATATGATGTAAAAGGAAATGTGATTAGTCAGACCAGGCCACTTTCTTTCTTTCACTGATCAGTGATCCAGTTCTGATTCTCATGTGCACACGGTATGTGCTTTCTGCGGTGGACATGGGCCATCATGGGAACTCTGACATTACTGTGACTACACAGCCACTCGGCAAGTTGCAACCCCTTTACATCATAACCACCATTTATTTTTCAGCAATTTGTGTATCTGAACAGTAGTGATTCCTAATAACCGAGCAGATAGGCTAGCTTTTGTTTCCAATCTTCAAGATCTGTTCACTTGCTGTCCAGTATATCCCATCCTTCAACAGGTACGATTGCAATGGTACTCAACGGTCAGTGGTTTTTAACATTATAGCTGATTAACCTTAGGCTGATAGACCGACCCACCATGGAGACAGACATACCTGCATGACTGAGTACACCCAGTTGAGCATCTGGTCAACGTTCGAGTAAACTCCTGGATAACCTGCTTTACCACAGCCTATTCCCCAACTCACGACGCCCACCAGCATCCAGCAACCGTCAAAGTACACCAGGGGACCACCACTATCTCCCTGTGTGAGAGAGAAAAGTTGATCAAACATAAAATAATAAGATCAAGTGTTCCAACTCAAAAATTAGGTCCGGGTCAGAGACCAGTAGCGTAAAACTAGAAGGTGCAGGTTTTTTTTTCTGGCTCTTCTGGGGCAGATGCTGAGATGTTTCTCTCCAGCGTGTCCTGAATCTTCCTCACCAGGGAGGTGCCAGGTGCCCGAACCACCTCAACTGGCTCCTCGCTACATGGAGGACCAGTGGCTCTACTCGGTCTCTCCTGACCAAACTCCTCATCCTATTTATAAAGGCCGAGCCCAGATACCCTGCGGAGGAAACTAATTTCAGCCCCTTGTATTCACAATCTCATTCCTTCAGTCATTACCCAGAGCTCATGACCATAGGTAAGAGTCGTAACATAGATTGACCGGTAAATTGAGAGCTTTGCTTAGCTTTCTACGCCACAACGGTCTGGTACAGCATCTACAACACTGCAGACCCTGCACCCCCCCCCCCCCCCCAGAAAAATCCCCAAAGGACATTGTTGAATGCCTTCTCCAGATCCAAAAAATACATGTGAACAGGTTGATTAAACTCCCCTGCACCCTCTAGGACCCTTGCAAGGGTACAAAGCTGCCCCGGTGTTCCACGACCAAGACGGAACATTGTCCCTGTTGTAACAGACTCGACCATGGACCGGACTCTCTTCTCCACTACCTGTGCATAGACCTTACCGGGGAGGCCAAGGAGTGTGATCCCTTGATAGTTGGAGCACACTCTCCAGTCTCCTTTATTAAAAAGGGAAATCACCACCCCGTTTGCCAGTCCAGGGTCACTGCCCCTGATGTCCATGCAATGTTGCAAAGACAGGACAGTCCGCACAAATAATTTGCTATAAAAAGAGATCAGACTATATGGAACTGCACCAAAATGTAATTATATACCTGGCACGCATCCACTTTACCCTCGATGTAGCCAGCACAAAGCATCCTGGGAGTGAGACTTGCACCATAAACTGCAGAACACTGAGTTTGGTCAATGAGAGGGACGGTGGCCTTCTGCAGAGTTGATGATGACGGGCCTGCATGATGAAGACAATCAAATGAGAGACGAGATTATGTGAGATTTTCTCTTCACTCTTTCAACACATGGAAGCATTAATAAATGAAGTGAAGCCAGATGTCAGACGCTGTTGCAGTACCTTCCTCCTGCTGAGAACCCCAGCCCGTCACCACCAGGGACGCTCCTCCTCTCAGGCCCAGTTGATGAGGTGGGAGACACACCGGTCTCACCGACGCTAAGGGAAGAGGACACAGCAAGAGAATTTCTGTGAAGACCACAGATCATAGATGCTAGAACATGGATTCCAGATCACAGACCAAAGATCAGAGATTGTAGATAGCTCCGCTCATAGATCATATCAAACACCATAGACCATATACAAGAGACTATACACCAGAGATCCTAGATGACCACAGGTAATAGAATGTAGGTCAGGGATATTCAAGTCATTGATGCCAGAAGGGCCAACCAGTAACGGTATTTGGCAGATTTGGTCAAGCCTACCAAACAGGAATTTAAGATAGAAATAAACATTACGTTTAATATAATCCTCTGGCATGACCTGTGCAGAAAATTAGATGACCAATTTTGTTGCATTGTTAAACTCAAGAGGATTTGGAGTTGTGTGTGTATAGATCAGTGACTGCTAGCTTACCTCCTATTGTGACCGGATTACTGAGTCTTATCATGGCCAGGTCATAGTCACTGAGCTCTGAATTGTAAGCTTCATTCACAATGATCTTGTCCACGGAGTAGCTCCCCAGAGAGCTCATGTGTGTCTTGCCTGGCATCACTGACCACCTACTCACTGCCTTGTTCCTGTTCCACAAGAGTGCAAACATTACTGCACTGTTCTGTAGTGTTTTTAACTACCATGTTGAATATAATTCATTAAAATGGTGGTTAACAACATAAACTTCAATTCAATTCCAATTTACAACTCAAAAATCTATGGTTTTCTAAAGATTTTGCATGGTTATTGCATAACATATTGGGTACGTTATATGCAATGTCTGTATATTTTTAAATGTTATTTATTTTCTTATTTATGAAAGAGCAAATGAGTGACGTGTAGTGTATATTGAATGCTGGCGTCTTTATGGAAATTTTCACAGCTAATTTAAATCACTTGTGGATGCTTGTATGTTTTCTAGTTTTGGCCAGGGGCTGAATATTTCCGAGATCTTCATCCTGTGCCATGGCACCTCTGTTGCAGAACTCTAGACCCACTGTCTCCTTCATCACCACTCATCCTCTCCTTGACTGTGGCCACCATGTGTCTAGGCTGAAGTTACACTTGCGACCTGATGCAAGAAATTTAATCTGAAGATCCTTAAAGAATGCAGATAAACTCCATTCAGATTAATTCTGTCTCTGAAGCCTGTGCAGTACAAGTTGTGCTAAAGGACCTTGTGTGCAGATGATCTACTCTGCACACAAGAGATCTACTCACTGCAGGGTGTGTGGGAGCTCATTTCTTGAATTTATGTTCTGAGGGTCCCGATGTACAGGTAGTATGTGTGTAGAAGTGCCACCACAAGTCTAAAACAAGTGCTAGTAAACTCCAACAGCTTTAACACCAACCACGCAGCAAACAGACGCAGATGTGTGTGAAGTTCTCACCCAGTGAAGCAGTGGGCTGCAGTGACGACCCAGTTTGGGGACACAAGGGACCCTCCACACGTGTGCTGTCCACCCAGTTGGAGGCTCACCTGCCATGGCCAGTTCTCGATGAGAGCGTCCTGGCCCCCCACGATCCGGCTCGCCGGTACCTCAGGACCACAGTCTACAGCCAGAAAGACAAAGACATTGAGTCCTCGCACCCTTACTCGGGCACCACTTGAAGTGAGTTTTCCTTTCGTGTTTGCAGTTTGTTTTTATAGAGCCAGTAGGTGTCAGGTTTTTGCAGTTTTCATGCACCCAAAAAATATAAAAAAGCAAGACCCATTCAACAGCACTAACAGTCTCCACACTGCCAGGTTTCCTTCGCCCCCAATCACATGCACGTGCCCCGTGTTTCCTTCATGGCTCCTCCATGGCCTGTTGCTCATTCAGAACATTTCATGTTCTTTGCTTTTTTTTGGTTTGATAAAAACACCGGAGAAGCACATGTATGAAGCAGTGACATTTTTGCCTATTTTCCAGAAATTCTGTACATCTGTTTAATTTTTCCACAAAGATGTACACACATGCAGTGGTTTGACAGTCAAGCAAACCAAGAATTGTTTTAGAATATGTACATCTATCTAGGATTCAACCCAAATCAATTAAAAACCAATTAAAACCCCCATACAAGACTGTGTGTATGAGCAGATTTGCATTTTACAAGCTATGTAGAATAGCAAATGGATTTTAGTTTGACTAACCAGAAATGCATTTCACTACAAAATAGAAAAGACCTGTGTTTAAAATCTTATGATACAATACAGATAGAAATTGCTTAAAATGAGCAGGTATAAATGGAGTCCAAATAGTTTTTTTTTTTTTAAAGCAGTTTAGTAACTTACTTGAGCAGGTCAAGGAGATGACTGATCCTGAACTGCATGAATTCCTACCGGAGAGAAAGAGGAACGTTGTGACGGACATGACACCCACACGATACTCAATAGAGCATCTTTACACACACTTGTTATATGTAAAAGGTCAACGGTTCTAGTACTCCATTGCAAAAATTATCCTAAGGTAGTGCTAGATAGGACTCCTTCACATAAGGATCTTTAGAGTAGACAGGAAATAGCGAACAAGACAGAAACTACACGTGATTCATCATGTAGCATGAACTATGGTTCCTAATAAATGTTTGTTGGTGTATTTGTCAGTAGGCTACATGTTAACACAGACAAAAGTGACTTAAAAGAACTTAAGTGTCGCAACGTAACAAATGGTAAAAATATACAATAAAGTTGGGGTAGAACTTAATGAAGCACAAGAGCACCAGTACTGACTGGATGGTGACGTTGGACTGAATTGTGCGTGCGCCAACCGTTCCCACCCCATAGAAAAGCTTCTTCATTTCAGGTGACAGACTGTCCAGTGAGACTGTAGTGGAATAAGGATTACTAGAGAGAAAGAAAGAGAGAGAGATTGTAAAACTGTGAATGTTTTCCTCTGGGCTGGTAGATATCCGTACATCTTTAGTATTTTGACGGGTTCTTACACTGTGTATCCCAGCTGCTGACAGGCCACCTGTGTGTGCTGCGGAGTCCAGCCGTCAGCACACACACTTCCCCACATGTTCCCACTGTAGACCTGGAGCACCGTGAGGTTAGAGACCAGCCGTACTGTGGAGACACCGTGGAGAACTGGTTAGCTGAAGACAGCAGCTAAGGCATTTGGATATTGGCTTGTCTGCTTGAAAAATTGTTGAGTAGAGTGTTTACTAGTATATCTGTCAGCCTACAGATGCGTAGTTTTTGTCAAAACTTTAAAATTTTATGTATTTGATGATGGTATCCTAAAATTTCATGGAGTGCCCAGCTGAACGG